>NC_056731.1:324201115-324316494 GCF_019279795.1 Protopterus annectens
GCTTGCCACTATTCACAAAACTTGTTTCTTAAATAGAACCCCATGTATTCTAATACAAACGCACATATACACACACATATGTATATATACATTTCACTTATTTTTAACTCATAATTAGAAACATTCTGTGTTTAAGTGACTGTTATAGAGACTCCTCTGATAGTACAGTTAAGTATTTTGAATGACCAGTTAATAAACAGTAGTATATCTACCTTTTTTGAGTAATGCAAAACGCAGTACCATATGTAGTGTAGTGAAAAGAGAAAGAATGGAAGCAGTACTGTCTGTACAAGTTTAAACTGGAGAAGGGGAGCTCCATTTAATCCATTAGTGGCTCTGTGCAACACAATGCCCTTGGCATATTATATGCCTGTTTACTAAATTGCAAGTAGGCCATCTTACCAGGCTAGAAACTACAATTCCTGAACTGCAGGTTTATTTGTATAGTAATATGGCAATAAACCCTTCCAATACTAGATGGTAATTATGTTTATGCCAGTCATGTGGTGCAGTAAATAATTCTGCAAGAAAATATCCTATTGCATATCGCTCAAGAGCATATGTTGACCATTAAGGAGATATGCTCAGAGTGAAGCAGAAATGTATGTATGAAATTTTCCTTAGCATTTTTTAGTAAAGAGCGGAAACTACTCAATGTGTCTCACAAATGCACCACTTTAACATGTTGGCGCCAACCTTGAAGCTTAGCTGACATTGATTCTTTTCTGTGAAAAAAAAAAAAAAAAAAAAAAAAAAACCTTTCTTGTGATACAACATACCTTAATTGCTGCACACATGAGTCCGGATCTGATAAAAAGAGGCAAAAGCTCTTTCTGGTCACAAAAACATACAAATCTCATCCACACTAGCAATCTGGATAACCCTTGTCTCTATGCCGCGCTGCACAACTGTCAAAGGTTGTAAAGGCAGGAGATGTAGTTTGAGGAGGAATTGAGGCTTGCTTGTCATAAGCATCATATGAGTGCAACCTCCAATAGCATATCGGCATCTCCTCAGGCTCCGAACCTCCGCAATGCAGGTTTAATGGAAAAAAAAGTATACCAAGTCCAAAAAGAAGCACCAGTAGCCGGAAAGAGTTGAACAGATGTAGAAACTTTAATAAATACACGTGAAGTCACTCGCAAAAAAAAAAATTCAAAGTTAAAATTGAAAAATGTGCGGTTTTACCAGTACATTTTTCGATTTCAACACACATCATTCATCATCAGATAAGTTAAGAAAATCCAGGGGGGTGCAAGTGCACCCCCTTGCACCTGCCTGCGGGCACCCTTGCTCTCCAGCACAGTGTCCTCTGCAGTGCATCAGGTGTTCAGCATTAACTGTCTTCAAAATTGCTAACTAAATCTCCTTGACTCTTCTCTAGCTAAAGCTGTGTGAAGTTAAAATACAGTTCTAACAAAATGCCAGATGTTTTCTCATCACAAAGTTCAGATTACTTCATTTAAGTCCAACCTCGAGTGCAGCATTTAAATTGGTCTCGAGTAAGTGGCATATATCTTTATTTTCTCCATTTGCCAGTTTCTCTAACCACTGTGCACACCAGGTTGGCTGTCTGTTAAACCTCCTGGTGTTTCACTCTTGTTATCCTTAAACAATTGTAGGAAAAGGATGGAAATAGCTGTATGTACAACATTTCCAGCCTAATACAGTACGTGCCACTTTAAAATTAGGCAGAAGTTTTTCTGCGGTCACTGCCAGTGCAGATTTATGTATGAATTTTCAGTTGGATAATTTATGTAGGAGCTGTATGTGATTGGTCATTTGATACCACATCCTCCAAAAGATTTACAAAAGCAAATCATTTAGCAGTTGTTTCTGGAAGAACATTAAAATTTCTTCTGTATAGAAACTTGATCACTCTAAAATTTGCCCTAGGTGTGACTGTGCATGTGTGTGCCTTCTGTGGAAGGTTGGGTGCTGGGCTGGCAACTCGACACTGTAAAACTCCACTGCCGGTCATGAGCGGACAGGTGATCCGCTGTGGCAACCCCTAACAGGGAAAAGTCGAAAGAAGAAGAAGATTAATTAAAAAGTAGATCAAAGGTATACACTGAAAAGATATACAGGCACTTTCCAGTGACTGTCAGACAAATTACCAATTCAAGTAATTGCTGTTGCATATCATTGAAGATGCAAGACATCTAGGTCAGCTTGAAATGTCATTAGCATTGTATGGGTTCCACTATGCAACATGTCATCATGATGGCTTACATTAAGTTGCTTTTGAGTAAAACAGTTTACAAAACAATACTAACCATTTAGAGTGTTGTAGAAGCAGTAGTACTTAATGAATACAGAGATGTGGCTTAAATAAATTTCAGTTTCTTGCCAGAGCTGTCCTTTAAGATGACTGCTGTTTCTCCCGTTTATCTATGCCTACTACATCCCAGTTTTTCAATTTTTACTAGGTTAATTTTGCTGCTGTACCTGTCCGCCATTGAGTCTTCCCCTGTTGGACTTGAATTAATTCATTCCATCATGGTAGGGTGGTTTTGGGAAGAGTCCATTATGACAGACGTGAGGGCTGTTTGTGCCCTTCTTTGGCATTCTGGCTATGAGGACATATTTTGATTGCTTTAACCTCCACCCTTTGGTGTAAAGATGGATGTCCCGCATCATCTTGCAGGCCCAAAAGCCTTTCTCATGTGAGTGATCAGTTCCATGCTCTCATGATGAATCCTACCACCTGTTGGTGGCTTGGTGTACCGAGCACCCGCCTCCAACACATTTGCATTGCCAACCCTCCTCAGACAGTAAGTGGCAACATGTACCCTGAGGCCATAGAGGCCCTTCTTCCACTGCAATGAGGCCAGGAGCTGTACTTCTGCGTTTTCTTAGTTTCAAAAGGAAAGGAGGGCTTCTGTCTCGTCTTGGACCTCACTGAGAAAATCCTGTACAGCACGGTGTTTTTCAGTGAATCATTGCAGGTGATGTCAGAGACCTGATTTCCTGAGCTGTGTATATAGTTTCCCACCTCCTGGCTAAGCTGATCCCTCCTCCCTGGGACATGAGTTTTTTGGTGTAAGGAGTGCATCAACCTCCATCTGTAGTTCTCTTTTGGCCAAGTACGGTGTCAGCCTTGCCCACTGTCTTCAAGTCCATGTCAAATGCCCGTGTTGTAGTTACTTCTGGAGAAGCGTATTTTCCGTTATTGTTTGAGGACTCCTGAAATTATAGGGTTGAGAAGCAGAACGTATAATCATAAGTGCCAGCTTGTGATGTGATACTGACTGTCATACTGGGGACCCATCTATCTGAGAATAAGAAGACTGTCATTTTGAAGACCTTAGTACTTTATCATCTGGAATGCAGAGCTGTTCCTTTGAATGAAGGACATGAAGTCTAAGCAACTTTTATTTCTTTTGTTACAAACAGTGATTGGAATGTAGGATCTAAACTGATTGCATTACCTTTTGCATCGCTACCTATAGGAAGGCCCTGCTAGACGAGCTGCATTCTGGCAGGGCTTAAGCAACTGCTTTGGCCTTTTTTTCGTGATAATACATACATTGGCCATTCTGGAGGCGCCCATTTGGTGGTTTTTAAATACCTTTTCTAAACATTACAGATAGGGACAATACTAGCCAAGATTTTCTGCAGCCTGTCTCAGTGAAATAACTGACATTACAGTGTGTTAAGTAAGCTTTAGGAGTCTTCCCAAAGGTTATAACTGCAACAGTGATCCATATGAAGAACTTTGTGCATTTTTGCAGGGACTCCCAAAAATAGTAGATATTCAAATAGGATATAGTTTCTCTTCCTCTATTCCCTTTCTTGTTTGGCATCCATGCCATGGGGAGATACCAGTTCACCTTTCCACATCAAAAACCTCCCAATTGCTGCTGCTCCTGGTCGTTGTATCTCAGGTGAACAACGAATCTCGAGTGTGCCTGGCTTGGGTATGAGGAGGGTAGCTTGTAGAGAGGGTATTGTGCACTTATATTGGTTTTGGTAGCCCTGATGGGCATCACAGTCCTATGGAGATATTTCCAATGACCACCATACAGATAAGAAAAAAACAAAGTTGGCGTGGCCTGATGCCTTATTTATACTAGTAATGTTCCCAACGTCCCTGTACAGGAAAGGTCAGCCTGATACGGTGGTGGTAAGCTGTGGAAGTCAGGCCTGATTTCAGACCTCACATGTGGCTGAGATCCCCAAGGTAATGATCCTGTTCAAACATCTATCATTATGGGAAGTCTCCTGCACAGCTTTATCAGCTTCTTGATGATTCTCTGAGGGGGGTGCTCCCTGTTGAAATCTCTGCACTTGAAATGTTGAGTGCTGACACTTAGGAAGAAATCTCAGAAATGCAGGAGAAAAGCAAAGGACATATCTCTTCTCCTTTAAACCTTTTTGCAGGGGGGGACCCTCCTCGAAAAAGAACTTGTATGTATTAATTCCGAGACTGCCAAACCTCTAAAAGGGAATATTCCAAGAAGTGACCATCTCAGACTTACTATATGCTAGTCCATTTTTTCGGCTATTCAGTCTTCAAATTTTAAGAATTGCTCCTGCTTGTCCCAACAATTCAAATGGTTGCTGCAATTGCATGGAGCCTGCAGTTTGTCAGTAGTCATGACACAAGATTTTCAGCAAGTTAAAATTATGGGTGTCTTTAGCTTTTTTTTTTATGCATCCAATGTATTTATCCATTGTGGTAGAAACCTTCCAGGATAAAGAACTCCATATATATTCCCTTAGCTAAATGACCAACTGTTGATGGCCTTATTGAGGACCTTTCTAGTAACATGTCTAGAGTGGGTGGTCTTGTTGCAGCCTCTGAAGAAAGGGTCTTCACAAATGGAGAGGAATTTTTTCTGATACCACATCAGGAAATTGCTTCATCATTGTGGACCTCGATAGTCTACAGTACTGCTTTTTCCTTCTTACTCAGGAGGTCAAGTCTACTGCATCCTGGGTGATTAGACATTTGGAAGGTCCTTGCTTGGATCCTTCTGTGTTTTTTCCTTGTTGACTGCATGCCCACCTGTGGATGTGGGTGTTGCAGTGTACTTAAGCATCACTGGATGAAAAGTACCACACACTTAAACTGCTTCTGGTATCAGTCTCTTGTGGCTCTGCTTGGAGAGGTAGATATGTCCAGCATATTCTCATAATAGTTCTCTTTCTGCAGCAGTATGTGCTACTGGTTCTTTTGATAAACGATTTAGTTAATGGGCTAGGTAGCTCCTCCTGGCTTCCCCATAGTTTTAAAAGAAAACCACACCTGCAGACTAAAAAAAAATGTTTTTCATCATGATTTGGTGTTTCCTACATTTTAATAGCACTCTGGGACTATTTGCAGGTTTTTAAATGTTTTTATACGTAATGTCTGAGTCTGACCACATGGGGTCTGGCATCTTGAAGTAATTCTGATTGTTTAGTCTGCCTTTAGGTATCCCACAATGCAATGCTTGTCTAAAAAAAATTACATCACTCTGGCCTCTCTCTTCCTACATTGATTTTACATGCATACACCACTGTCTTTCAGTCAGTTTTGAGTAACATTTCATGCAGGTCAGTGACTACTTAAAACACAAACATTGCAAATGCCAGCAAACAGACTTTCAAAGTGCTTTTTATTGCTGCTTCGTTTTAGAATGGCTAAACTGCAGTCTTTTGTGAAGTACTACTTTTGACTCCTCTCCCATCCCCCTTCACACCTAACTTCCCTAGCTGTTAAAGTGCCAACGTTAATGTGACCTGTTACCTGCTGTGATTGACAGCTCACAGAAGGAGACGACTTGTGTACTGTTTCCTCATTCTAGCCTTTACTTTCTGTATGGGTAAGGGAAGGACCAGGGGCTGTGACATCACAGCATGGGTTCGTTTTAGGACGGTAGTGGTGATGTCAATTTGGGGAGGGAAATGGCCAAAAAAACTACCTGTATTCAGTAGCCTTGATGACATCAGCGAATTGGAGACTGCAGCAAACTTTTCCAGGGCGGGACAAAAGTTTTTTGAAAGTGAAACCACCACAGTACAGTAAGGTACTGTTCTAGTGGAGAGAAAGTCCATTTAAAATATTTTAAATGTGGTAATGTTTATTCATAGCAAGGACAGTAAATAGGGAGAAAAAAGACAGACTTTGAGAATTTAATAATAGAATCCCATTGTTGTCCTTTAAAAAAAAGTATAACCCTGAGGGAAGGACACCATATCAGCCAACTCCTAGACTTTTAGGCATTTCTCCTTCTAGGAAGCTGCTAGAGGAGATGCTGAAAGTTGGACTTCTCTTCATTTGGTGTTCAGTCCATCACGTGATGCCTATACTGGAAAGATAGAACACAATGATTCCATATCATCTTCGCACGGAGGTTAGTGCAGGCCTAGAGAATGGCAGTGGGCTGTAGATGGGGACATCACTGTCTCTATTTGTATCTTGCAAAAGAAAGAAAAGAAAAAAAAATGGAGAAAAACAGAACCACAAACAAACTTATAAACTTTGAGAAGTGTAAAACACAGAATAAAATAAAATGCAAGTGTCAAAATACACTCACCATAAAGGCTTCATCAGGTGGATACAAGCAACCAAAGCGGAGTCCATTTATACTGATAACTGTTTTTAACTTGATTGTGCAAAAGCTTTAAGTAAGGCTTTAAAGTTAACTTGTCATTAAGACCAGGGGTAATATGAGCTCTGAACCTGAAAATCTGTTTGAGTTCTTTATATTCATTGAGGTGTTTCATGCTGCCCCCTTTATGGTGAAAGTGTATTTTGACACTTGAATTTTGTTTTTATTCTTCTATACTTCTCAAAGTCTTATTAAAAGTTTTTCTGATTCCTTTTTTTCCATTTTTTTCTTTTATTTGTTTTTCTTGGAACATAAAAGACTTATCACTGCACTGATGGCCATTTTTTGAGTATTTGTATGTTGCAGAAGGCGAGTGCAGTCATTGTTTTGATTTCCTCAAACACTCTTCAGCCCTCTTTTACGGTTAGGAATTCATGAGTCTTTCCTGCAGTAGGTCTTCTAGGGCTGAGGCTCTCTAGAAATGGAAGTGTTTGTCACTCAAACTATTGTCCTCAGTGCAGAAAGGAAAGCGGGGAGTTAATCTTGGATACATTTTTTCTTCTCTAGCTGGGAGTATTCTTTTGTGTCTTTTCCATTCCCTCTCATTCTGTGCATCATCTCAAAATTCATAGGATAGAAACCTGTTCTTGTCTGGTTACCAAAAAGTATGTGTGGAATTAGACCTGTACACTATTTGCAGCAGTAGCAAGCTGCATATCACAGCATGGCTGCTAGTTCAGATCACATTGTCTTGCTGGAACTTGTAGATGGAGTGCTGGAGGTGATGGAGTGTCGCAATGAAGCCTTCCAGACATACCTAGCTGTTTAGAAATTGTTCTTCATATTGAGGCTGAGATCCTAAGCTTCCTTAGTCATGGGTTCATAGGTGTGTACTAGGCTAATGGCCCTGGAGCCTTTACAAGCCTAGCCCTTAGGATTACCCTGGCATCGTGCCACCCGACCTTAGTTCCTAGTGCCTCTGTTGAGTAAAGCCACTGGAATGATCCCTGGGGTGAATTTTCTACGTTCCATCCACTCATCAAGATTTCTGTTGAAGAGGGCCAGTGAGGTGCTCTGCTTGACATGCATGGGAAGTCTTATTCCATAGCATTAGCAGTCTCTGGGTTATGAACCTGTCCCTCCAGCATGTTCTGTTAATTGTGGTAATGAGGTTGAGGTTCCTGGAGTGTGTGTGGTGCGGAGGGATTGGGATTTCTTTAGATGTAGCATGTCTAACAGAGCTGGGTCAGACATGGCTTTGTAAGTCAAGCAGAGATCACCTCTGAGTAGACGATATGAGTCAGAATAGTGGAGTTTTTTTAGGCTGTCCGTATAGGACAAATGTTTAAGGCCTAGGATCTTCTTTGTGAGGTACTTTTGCGGCCTCTCCAGTTGCAGGTGTTTAGTGAGGTACATGCCAAATTGGGCATTGTACTCAATGACTGGCCTAATTAGGGAAGAGTAGAGGGAGAACAATGACCTCTTTCTTCCTGGATGCAAAACCCTTAGTAATGAGATGTGCCTCATAGAAGGACTTTCTGACCACAGTGGCAATGTGGTGGTCAAAAGAGAGGTTGCTTTCAATCTGTGTTCCCAGATCTCTTATAACACCTTATGTGTTCAGTGGCCTACCATTGATGTGGTAATTCATGGGAGCCAGGTTTTTCCCAAAGGGGATGACTACACATTTTTTTGGCATTGAGCTTAAAGCCGTGGTTCTGACACCAGTCGTTGCTCTCAGTGAGGTCTTTCTGTAGGATGTCAACATCACTTGGGGATTTAATAATAGCTCCTAACTTGCAATCTTCTGCAAACTTTGTCAGCCAGAGTCCCTTCATGTTGGCCTGGACTTCAGAGAAGTAGATATTAAACAGGAGAGGACCCAGGACCAAACCCTGTGGGACTCCACTCATGACTGGCAGCAGTCTGACTTGGAGTCAGCTACTTTCACACTGTAGGTTCTACCTGTGAGCCAGTTTGCAACCTACCTAGTGATATAGGGGTTGATGCCTAGCATAATGAGTTTTTCTATGATTCCTGAGTGGAGAAATGGTATTAAAGGCCTTGGCCAGATCAAGGTAGGCTGTATGAACCACCTTGCCTTCATCCGCAGTTCTGGTGACTGACTCGAAGAAGTTGACCAAGTTGCGCAGGCATGATCTACCCTTCACAAAACCGAACTGTGTGGGATCTAGAGTTTGGAGATTCCCTATATCCTTGTTTATTAGGTTCATGATGATGCATTCCATAGCTTTGCATATCAGACTCGTCAGGCTAATGGGGCAATAGTTCCCAGGGTCTGTAGCCTCTCCTTTGTGGAGAGGGATGACTGTAGCAGTGCGCCATTCGGTAGGGACAAAGCCTGAGGTGAAACTGATTGAACAGGGCACACAAGTGAGGTGCCAGTTCACTCTGTAGTTCATGTAGAACACAGCCAGGGATATTGTCAGGTCCCATACAAGCTGTATTTTTGGCTTGGACAGTGCTGATGCTCTTCGTGTTTCACTGTTGCAGTCATCACCTGTAGGGTTATCCCTGCTGTGGTAGCCCTCGACCTGCTCGATTACCAGAGTCCGTATTTTTCTGTGTCGGCTGGTGTCGCCTGTAGTCCGACGTCAGGTCGTCAGTGCTATAAAGCAAGGAAGCCGATGCCATTAAATTAGTGTTTCTTGTCGTGGAGCTTGTAGCAGAAGCAGTTCACAAGTGTACTGGTCGGTAAGAGTTTGAATTTCAGCTGAAAACTTCTAAAGCCAAGTACCCCGTTAGGGATATTTTTTCTTGCACTAACCAATGTCCGAAAAAGTTAATTGTCTCGCCTGTGGAAAGGAGATCCCACACCGAGACTTCCATTCATACTGCGTCACTTATTTAGGACTAGACCATGACATCTCCCATTGCCGGTTCTGTGCCCTCTTTAACGCGAGAAACATTCGCCGTAGAGCCCTTATTGTAGACAGGAATTTTCGTCTTCTGTTTTCACATTTCGAAATGGCGTCAGTCAGCCAACAGCCCATGGACATTCTGGAAAAATACAGAGCTAGACCACACAAGGCTAAGCCTTCCGACGACTGTACGGCTAAGTAGGTCATTAGTTCTCTGGAATTCAGTGAGGTGCTTTCGCAGCACCTGATGCCTGATTTGATATCTTTGCAGGCCTCTACCGAGACCCTTTTGGAGTCTGGTATGCCACAGAAATCTTTGTCTTTTGAGCCTTTGGCTGTCTCTGCCTCTGTTGGGTCCGGAGCCGCGCAGGGACCGGCTTCCGGATAGGCCTTTTGCACTACCGAATCTAGACAAAAAGACTTCTCATCCAGCTACCATTTCTTTTAGACCAATGGATAATCTTTGGCCTAGAAGCCAAGCCTCTCCTAGAAAATCTGCCTCGAACCGCCGTCTTGCTCCTGTTCCACCACCCCAAGCCCAAATGCTTAAAATGGCGGAGGATCTCGCTTCCCTTATCAGGGGTAGTCAGGCCACAACTTCTAAAAGGAAAAGACACCCTTCCCCAAAAATTATGACCGAACAGGATTCTGAGGAATCTGTCTATTCAGATTTTGAAGAGGAGCACAACCTCTGACTGCTTATGAGAATTCAGATGCAGAGGAATCCATTCCTTCTGCCTCCCCACCAGAAGACCTTTCCTTTGGGGAAAACCCTTCACACCCTCAGGGAACATTTCCAATGAGAACCTCAGGATTTCCCCCAGTCTAAGAAAAGTCTTGGAAAGTTTCTGGACCTGCCACAGCACAGATCCCTGGCCATCCCTCCTATTTTAGAAGTGGTTGTTTTCCATGTATCCAGCTTAGCCTCTGACGCCCTCCCACCTGCTCCCAGTAAACCTGACAGGTATCACAGAGTACCGGATTCTCAAATACCTGTACAGAAATCCTGCTGCAGACCCAGATGTCATTTCACAGGGACCAAAAGGAGCTGTGACTAGTTCTGCCAATAATCCTGTTCGTTCTGACAAGGATTCTAGAGCTCTGGACAGATGGGGTAAAAAAAGTATACACCTGTGCAGCCTTAGCTGTCAGAGCTCTCAGCTGTCAGTTCCATATGTTAAAATATCAACAACACACTTTGGAACTATTAAAGCAAACTATTTCAACCTTTCCTGACTGTGCCAATTCGAAAGAGTTAACAGATTTACTGCACTCTACTTGTCAAGTGGCCAGGCACTCATTACACTGTGGATAATGATGCCCTAGAAGCCTCAAGCAGGGCAGCATTGTCAGTATCTGTCATTAGGAGACTTGCATGGTTGAAGGAGCAGACTCTCCCTGATCTATGTCAAGTCTAAACTAATTGATGCACCCCTGGATAAGGACCGCTTGTTTGGAGTGAAAGCATAAGAGGTGCTTAAAAATATGGAAGACAAAGCAAAATCTATGCAAACAGTAAAAATTTCTTTAAGGTTCAACCTCCCAGGTTCAGCAGGAACTTTCCCTCTAAGCACCGGTCCTTCCCTGCACCCAGAAGACAGGGCAAGGTAAGCCTCACAGGGACAGATCAACCAGGCCTCTGTCCCACGGGCAGCAGAGAACCAAACAATGGACCACTTCTACCCAAAGGCAGGGAGTTCTAAGCCACCGTTCTGTGGCAAAAACTCACAATGACTCCCTCTCCCCCCTCTGCCCACCTTTCACTCACCGAAAGCTAGGAGGAAGGCTCTCTCTCTGCAAAGAAAATTGGCTTTCTGTAACAAAGGACCAATGGGTCTTAAAGATCATTTTTCAGGAATACAGATTCTCCAACGAATTTCCATTTTCAAGAGGGTACCCAGACTTGCCTCCAAATCAGTGGGGAGAGGCATTGAAACAGGTACAAATGCTCATATCCCAGGAGGCAGTAGAACCTGTCCGCTTTCAGCAAACAGGCATAGACTTTTGTTCCAGACTATTCCTTGTTCCCAGAAAAGAGGGCACTTAGTGCCCCATCCTGGATCTATCCATTCTGAACACCTCCCTGGTGGTCCCCAAATTCATAATGCTAACTTTGCAGAAGCTGGTACCTATGCTGACAAAAATGCCTGGCTAGTGACCCTAGACCTAAAAGATGCCTACCTCCACATCCCAATAAGGGAATCCTGCAGGAAATTCCTGCACTTCAGAGCAGGCTCACAACACTTTGTCCTCTGCGCTACCCTTTGGCTTATCTACTGCACCTAGAGTATTCACCAAATCCTTAACCCCTGCCGTAGCATTTTCCAGACAGAGAAATATACAGACTGCCTCATTCAGGCAGAGCGCAGAGAAAAGCTGCTTCAGGACCTTCTCTTTGTCAAAACCCTCCTAACTTCCCTAGGGTTCACCATCATCGAGAAGAAATCAAAGCAAACACCCTCCAGGAAGATCATTTTGCTGGACACAGCATCCCAAATGGCCTTCCTATCTCCAGAAAAGCAGAGCTTCCTGCCTCTCTACTTTACCCAGCTGGCTTCCAGAAGTCACCTCACTGCGAGGAAGTTCCTGCAAGCCTTGGGGTACATGGCATCTTTCATCCTTCTAATTCCTGTGGCCAGGCCTCACATGAGGAAACTTCAGTGGTATCTAAAGAACCTTTGGTGTCAGCACTCACAGCCTCTACAGACCTCTCTCCCGCTGATCCCCTGTATAAGGGCTGAGTTTCTCTGGTGGGCAGGGGCCTGTGCCAAGGACAAGGGTCTTCCTTCTTCCTCTGCCCTTCCAGCCAGACCATCACCACCAATGCCTCAGACATTGCTTGGGTGCTCACCTAACAGGCAGGTGCACCCAAGGTCTTTGGGATGCCCAGCACCTTCCCTTACACATCAGTCAGAAGGCAGTGATGGCAATAAAAAAGGCTCTGACATCCTTCAAACCCCATCTCAGGCCAGGAGTTTTCATTATCAAAACGGACAGCACAGTAATGTGGTATATCAACAAACAGGGGAACCCAATCTTACCCTATGTGCAGGCTAGCCTAGCCATGAACCCTCTGGCTGACAGCCGCCTCCATGGGTCTACACCTAATTGCCCAATACCTACCAACAACAAAGTCAACAACTCTCTGGCAGGCCACCTAAGCAGAAACTTACTGGACACCCATGAATGGCAGCTCCAGAGAAAAATCTTTCTGCAAGTCACTCAGGAGTGGGGAACTCCGGAGGTGGATCTCTCTGCTTCGCACCTCAACCACCAGCTGGAAAAGTTCTGTACCAGGGAACATCACCACCTAGTGTGGATGCCTTGACCTTTCCCTGGAACCCCCTCTTTGTGTACGCTTTCCCTCCTTTGCCTCTTATTCCCAAGGTACTGATTAAAGTAAGGGAGGAGAGACCAAAGACCATCCTCATTGCTGCAGATTGGCCCAGACAGCATTGGTACCCCTTACTGCGCAGCCTGATATTACAGCCCCCCAGGTAGTTTCCCCTGATCTCAGACCTCTTGACCCAAGTGGGGGTGGGATGCTGCACCCAGACTGTCAATCTGTCAGCATGGCTAATCCTTTAAAAGTAAACAAGGGGTCCCTGTTAAGCAAACAGGTCCTAGACATTGTCACAGAGGCCAGAAGGCCCAGCAGCAGAAAATCTTACGCAGGGAAATGGAAAAGATTCTTCTCCTGGAGCCAGTCCAGAGGGACCAGTACACCACAACCTTCCATCCCCCTTTTCTTGGACTACTTAGCTGCGTTTACTCAATAGTGGCCTCTCCTTCTCTTCTATTAAAATCCATGCCTCATTAATTTCAGCTCATTTCGATTCAGACCAGCCCCTCTTCTCGCATCCTTTGATTAAACAATTCGTCAGAGGGGCTTCTAATATCAGACCTCCCAGAAGGCCACCCATGCCGGCGTGGGACCTGAATTATGTTTTAGAAAAACTAACCTTACCTCCATTCGAACCTGCTGCTTCAGCAGAATTGAGATCATCTCTCCTTGAAGACTGCTTTCCTGTTAGCTATCACCTCAGCCAGAAGGGCTTCAAAACTTCAGGCACTCATGGCTGTTGAGCTCTTCATCATTTTCCATGCAGACAAGGTCTCCCTGAGGGCTAACCCCTACTTTATGCCCAAGGTGGTATCTGATGTGACCCTCAACCAGGCCATACATCTACCTACCTTCTTCCCTAATCCTCAAAACAAGGGGGAAAGAATTCTGCACTCACTAGATGTGCACAGACAACTTGGATACTACCTGGTCCGTACTAAACCGTTCAGAAAAACAGACCAGCTTCTTGTCAGCTTTGCCCCAGGGGCAGAGGGGGGAAGCCCATTTCTAAGCAAACCATTTCCAAATGGATATCACACTGTATCCATTTCTGCTACAGACTACATGGGAAGCCACCCCCTAAGTCTGTTCATACCCATTCCACTAGGGCAGCCTCCACTTCTACACCAATCCTCGGAGGAGTTCCCACCAGGGACCTCTTGGAAGCTGCCACCTGGACCTCTGTCCATACTTTACAAAGCATTACCACTCATCTCTTTTCTCTATGGCTAGGGGAGGTTTGCCTCTGCAGTTCTGCAAGTCTTGCTGACCTATGCCCAAGCCTCTAACTAGTCCTTCCACCCTTCTACTCAGCTTTGGGAATCCTCCCACAGGTGATGACTGCAACAGTGAAACACGAAGAACTTAGTATAGTTGTGTGCACTTAACCATAAATGTAGATGTTAGAGTGTGTATTCACTGTTGCAGTCCTGGTTTCCCTCCCTCCATCCCCCTTGTAGCCTCTTTCCCTTGAGGGACATAAGCTTCCCACAGTGACTTTTAGCCACCAGGACCACTTTACCATATTTCCTTGTGCTTCTGATGGGTTAGGGCAAGAAAAACCGATGTAATGGTGTCCGCTGCCTTGCTTTATAGCACTGACGACTTGACATCAGACTACAGGCGACAGCAGCAGATGCAGAAAAACATTAACTCTGGTATTCAGGCCTGCCAAGGGCTACCACAGCAGGGATAACCCCACAGGTGTTGATTGCAACAGTGAATACACTCTAACATCTACATTTATGGTAAGTGTACACAACTGTACTTTTTAACCTGTGCAGCAGTAATACTGGGTGCCTGGCAATCTACTGGTATTGTGACTGGCCCTTTGGGTGGGGTAAAGTTGGCACTGAATCTGTTGGCCAGTATATTGGCAATATTTGTTGGGCTTGGTATAGGAGGTACCATTGTGCAGTAGCTCCGAGCATATGTGGGTATTGCTGTGGAGATTATTTACGTAACTATAGAAGGCCTTGTGGTTGTCTTTACTGTCTGCTGCAATTTTGTTTTCATAGCTCGCTTTAGAGAATTTGATAAGGATTCTGAACTTTTTGTTAAAGCTGATAAGGGAGTTTTTCCAGTCTTGGGACTTCAACTTTTTCCGCATCAATTTCCTCTTCCTGTTGTAGAGTTTGTTTATGGCAGAGGACCACCAGATTGACTTCCTTTTTTTTTTAGAGGAGAGCTTCTTGGTTTCTTTTGGGTATGGCACGATCCATGCATTTGTGTTCGTGCAGTGCATTGGTGTATGAGTCGGCGGTCGTACAACTATTCTCAATTTGCATGGATGCTGTGAATTTAGCCACCCTTGTTTTTAGGAGCCCGAAGTTAGCTTTTGAGAAGTTTTTCATGGTCGTTACTTTTGTGGGGGGGGGGGTGGATTTACAAGGTGATTAGATTGTGGTCGGATCTAACCAGGGAGGAGTTGACTAATGGTGTAGAGCAATGGTAGCCCATGTTAGTAATGACCAGGTCAAGGATGTTGCTACCGGTAGTGGGGGTTAGAACGATCTGGTCCAGTGCATTGGAGTTAATGAATTCCAGGAAGTGTTGGGCAAGTTTATTGGTACACGAGTAGTTTTCTCAGTTAATGGAGGTGTAGTTGAAGTTGCCCAGTATGAGAGTGTTACGTTGGACCTTTATATTCTCCAGGGTGCTTAGGAACGTGGATTCTGAGTTCTGGGACAAGGTTTGGGACCTATAGTAGGCTATGACCTGAATCGCTGTCTTACTGAATGGTAGCTGCACCTGAAGTATCTCAGATGCACTATGTTGGGCTACCAGTCTGGAGGTGTGCGCATCCTTTATGAATATGGAAATACCACCGCCTTTGGAGCTTCGTTCTAGTTTCTGGGGCCGAAAGGTGTGGAATGAGTTATAGCATGGTAGTGCAGTGGTGCTTTCTGCTGCCTTGAACTTGGTCTCTGTTACGGCACAAATGTCGATGTTCTCCATTTTAAGGAGTGCTTCGAGCGAGAGCATTTTGAGATTTTAGACTTCAGATTGCATTTGTAGCTGTTACAGTAGTAATTTGGTCTTTGGAACACTGCCTAAAAAAAGACACACTAGGGGTGGCAAGAGCCTTGGCCAGTATCCAGAAGCCCAGGGGTGACAGATGCAGGTCATCTCTGGCAAAGCATCAAGGTCTGTCAATCATGTCATCCCAGGCAGACAGATACTGGATGCCCTTAGAATGACACCATAAAGTTTGCCACTTTTGCAGTTTGCATGCAGATGCTTACAGCTTCTCAGACATCCATATGATCAGAGTTCCATTTATTTTGTGTTCATGGTGTACATGCCAGTTGCTTCTGACATGACCTCCATGTGAGGAGGACTGCAGCCCATTATCTGCTGGAGGAGAAAGTTTCTTTAAAGGCTTTTGCACCCTCATCCTAAAGAACTCTTCACCTCCACAGGACTTGCATTTTTTATGACAGGAACTTCAGTCTACTTTTTGATACTACAGGTTCTGCAACTTTGAAATTCATCTCATGCATTGTGTTTTTCTTGGTAGCCATCATTTCTGACAAGATCTTGAAGCTTCCAGCTTCTCATTTTTAAAGA
This sequence comes from Protopterus annectens, assembly GCF_019279795.1. NCBI lineage: Eukaryota > Metazoa > Chordata > Ceratodontiformes > Protopteridae > Protopterus > Protopterus annectens. The sequence continues at coordinate 324,217,450 of NC_056731.1, forward strand.
AGCTTACCGGTGTTTTTTTTTCCTTTTTCATGAGATCTTGGGTATCCTTTAGGACTTCACTTTTGATATGAAAAATGGATCATCTCAGCATTTTCCTTAAATTGTTGCATTCTTCTTGCTTTCTTTGTTGGGGGGTTAGAAAGAAGATATGGAAGAGCCATTCACACTCTTGCTTGCATTGTCATCTGATGTTCTTCATACTGTGACCATTCATTTTCTGGAAGACTGAGCTGTTCATCATCTTTGCTTTGTTGGAGGAAGCGGTTGGCAGTTGCCAAACTCTGTCCAAATAGATTGGCAGCAGCATTTCTTTTTGCATCAGGCAGAGAACAACATTTTGGAAACTGATGCTCCTCAAGTTTATTTGTCATGTGGAGCTTTTATCCCTGGACCTCTGCTGAATAGCTGTCCTCATGCCCAGCTGGGCAATCCTGGTTAACAAATGCCAAAATAAAAAAAATTAAAGGACAGTCCAGCAAAGGGTTGGTTTATTTCATTCAAGAAGGTCTCCAGTGCTTGCATTGTGCTATGTCTAGTTGGTCATTATTTCACTTTTTTGTTACAAGCGCTGCTTATTGGACTGTATTCAGGAGATGTTCATCGTGTTTCACTGCTGCAGTTGTTACACTTGGGTTATCCTGCCGTCAGGCCAGAGTTCCAAAGTCTTTGCCCGGCGTCAGTTGCTGTTGCTTCTTCCCTGACGTCAGTGCGCCAAGGGGTATATAAGATGCAGCCGACGCCATTTTCTTCTGTCTTTCTTGCCGCGCGGTGCCTGAAGCAAAAGTAGTTTGCAAGTGCCGGTCGGCCGACTCCTGAGATTTTCGAATTCGAATTTCAGAACCGAAGTCTTCAATAAAGCTAAGTACCCCACTGGGGAAACGTTTTCTTGCCTCAGACCGATGTCGTAAAAGTTAATAATTGCATTTCTTGTGGGAAGCAAATACCTCATAAGGATTTTCATTCTTTCTGTATTCCATGCCTAGGCCCAGACCACAACGTCACTAGTTGTCGGTTTTGTGCTAGATTTAACAAGCACACTATTAAACGTCGGTTTGATTTTGCTCACCATTATTTTGGCCGAAGGTTCAATTGTACCATGCAGTCGGAACAACCAACGACCGGAATACACAAAAAACACAAAGACAAAGATAAGGACAGGCATCAGAGGTCCAAAACTGACTATGAAGCCTCTTCTAGACCAGTCACCGGTTCTCAGTGAGGCGCTTTCGCAGCCTTTGACACCCGCTACCTCAGAGCCACAGGCCGCCTCCAACTCCCACATGGAGATTTCTAGGCCTCTGGAAACTCAAGGTATTGGGCCTACGGAAATTAACCCCTCAGATGGGTCTGGAGCCGCTGAGCAGGCATCTGCTTCCGAGGGTGTTTTCAGACCTTCACAGCTTACCATCAAAACAACAACCAAGTCTAAAATTCCATTAAAGACAAAGAAACAAGTACAGCATTCACCTGGACAGGCCTCCATGCCTAAAAAGCAGATGCTCAAAATGGCCGAAGACCTAATTACTCTGATCAGGGGTTCCCATCCCCCTCCTGATAAAAGGCCTAGGCAGGATACAGACTATGATTCCTCTGACCGGGTTTCCATTTCTTCTGATTCCACTTCAGACCAGAGATACTCTTTACCCCTCTATGAGGACTCTGATGCTGAAGAATCAGTCCCTTCAACCTCTTCCCCTTCTTCTGATTCCACTTCAGACCAGAGATACTCTTTACCCCTCTATGAGGACTCTGATGCTGAAGAATCAGTCCCTTCAGCCTCTTCTCCTGAGGATTACTCTTTTGGGGAAACTTTGCATACCATGAGGGAGCATTTCCATTGGGAGAGTCAGGATTATTCAGAATCCAAGAAAAGGCTCTGAGATTTTCTTTTATTGCCTCAGCACAGGCCCCTTGCTATTCCACCTGTGTTAGATATTGTGGATGATGTGTTCTCTGAATCCAGTTTAACCCCGGATTCTTTGCCCCCAGCACCAGTCAAGCCCGACAGGTACTACAGAGTCCCTGACTCTCAAATTTCTTTATAAAAACACTGCTGCTGACCCAGAAACTATTTCACAGGGTCCCAAAGGGGTAAAGGCTTCCACTGCTAAAAATCCAATTCCCTCTGACAGGGATTCTAGAGCATTAGATAGATGGGGGAAGAAAGTTTACACTTCTGCAACTTTAGCAGTAAGGGCTTTAAATTGCCAGTTCCACATGCTTAAATACCAACAATATTTAATGTCGCTGTTATAACAGAAAATGCTTACAAGCTCAGAAGATCCTGACTATAAGGAAATGCAGGATTTATTGCATGCAGCTGAACAAGTGGGAAAACATACTCTGCAATGTGGTTTTGATTCATTAGAGGCTTCTTGTAGAGCCGCAGTTACAGGATCTGTGATTCGAAGGCATGCTTGGTTAAAAGAACAAAGTTTACCTGATCATGTTAAAGCAAAATTATTGGATGCTGCATTACAGCATGATATCTTATTTGGTGTTAAGGCAGAAGAGGTATTAAAGAAAATGGAGGATAAGGCAAAATCTATGCAAACAGTGAAGGATTTCGTACAGGTATAGCCACCTCGATTTAGCAGAAATTGGCCTTCTAAAAATTGGTCCTTTCCAGTGTCAGACAGACCACAAAGAGGCAGATACAGACGCCCAAGAGGCATATCTCAGCCCCAAGGCTCTTAAGACCACGACAGTGGGGTGCTTCAACCCCAAAAGGAGGGGAAGACAAGTCACAACCTTATAGAAAACCGTCCCAATGACTTCCCCCTTCAAATGCCAAGCACGTACCTTTTGGCAGCTCCCTTGGGAGGAAAACTAGCACTTTTTTCACAAAATTGACATATAATCACCCAAGACAAATGGGTTCTGAATATTGTGTCTCAAGGTTATAGGTTCCATTTTCACACACTACCAAGGCCAAAAGGAATGCCAGACCTGCCACAAAATCAATGGGCAGGGGCACAAAAACAAATTACAGCCCTCATGGACATGAGAGCTATTCAGAAAGTGCCACAACAGGAACAAGGACAAGGATTTTACTCAAGACTTTTCCTGGTCCCCAGAAAGGACAAAGCCTGGAGACCCATATGTTCCGAAATTCAAAATGTTGACGCTACAGCAACTTCTTCCCATGCTGGGCAAGAAGGCTTGGCTTATTACTTTGGACCTCAAAGAGGCATACCTGCATGACCCAATCAGACAAAATTGCAGAAGATACCTCAGATTCATAGCTGGCACAATGCATTACCAATTCTCTGCACTGCCCTCTGGCTTATCTACTGCGCCCAGGGTCTTCACAAAATGCCTGGCACTAGTAATTGCATTTTGCAGTCAAAAAGGAATTCAAATATTCCCTACTTGGACGACTGTCTTATTCAAGCAGAGAGCAAGGATATTCTTCTAAAGCATCTGGCGTTTGTAAAAAGATTGCTAATTTGCCTAGGGTACACAGTAAACGAAAAGAAGTCAAAACTAGTGCCCTCACAAGAGATGATATTCCTGTGTGCCAGCTTAAATACAATGGCCCAGATGGCTTATCTCATGCCAGACAAGCAAGGACAACTGACTCATTACTTTCAATTGATGGCAACAAAAACTCAACTCCCTGCAAGAAAAATTCTGCATGCCTTGGGGTTCATGGCGTCCTGCATACTACTAATACCATATGCCAGACTGCATATGAGGAAATTACAGTGGTACCTAAAAAGTGTTTGGACTCAACACTTTCTCAGTTTGGAAACACTAATACCACTTATTCCCTGCCTACAACAGGAGTTTTGATGGTGGGCACAGGCATGTCACCACAACAAGGGACAGCCTTTCACTTTACCCACAGCCAGGCAGACACTAACAGATGCTTCGGATTATGCCTGGGGAGCACACATGGCAGGAAAATGTATTCAGGTCAAGTGGGCCGCAGACCAAATGCATCTTCACATCAATCAAAAAGAGATGCTAGCTGTACAACATGCCCTAACAGCTTTCAAGGACCTTCTGCATCCAGGACAACTATTACTAAAGACGGACAACACCACAGTTATGTGGTACAAAAACAAGCAAGGGGGCACTCATTCCTATCCCCTCTGCAGACAAGCCATGACCTTGTGGAACACAGCACTAACCTATCAAGTTCATCTGCAAGCACAATTCTTGCCAGGAAAGAAAGATACTCTGGCAGACGACTTAAGCAGAAACATCATGGATCCTCACGAGTAGAAATTAAATCCACAAGTATTCAGCCTGATAACAAAAAAATGGGGGTGCCCAGACATAGATCTTTTTGCCTCCCCTCTGAACTACCAACTACAGAAATTCTGCACAAGGACTTACCACGCACAAGCATGGAAAGTGGATGCTCTCTCGCTCAGCTGGAAAACCCTAAAAGTTTATGCCTTCCCACCACTGCCTCTCCTTTCAAAGGTACTCCTAAAAGCCAGACAAGAAAGGCCAAAAATGATCCTGATTGCCCCAGACTGGCCACGCCAGCACTGGTATCCAATCTTAAAGAACTTGGCTCAAGGCCCAGCATGGATTTTACCTCAAATTCTTCATCTTCTGACTCAACAAAACAATCTGATCCTGCACAGCCAGCTCAAAACCTTAAACCTGGCTGCATGGCAGATTACTTTGCCAAGCAGCCAACACCTCTCTCTAAAGCTGTTATGGGTGCCATTTTGGAGGCCAGGAGGCCCAGCACCAGGAAATCCTATTCAGAAAAGTGGAAGAGATTCTGCGCCTGGAACCAGGCTCAAAGCTTTGACCCTCTTGTCCCAAATATTCCTCAGATATTACAATACTTAACTGAGATGCTGGACAAAGGCGCCTGTCCTTTTCATCCATTAAGATCCATGCCTCTGCCATCTCAGCTCATTACAAAACGGATCCTCCTATTTTCTCTCATCCATTATTAAAACAGTACCTCAGAGGGGCTAAAAACATAAGACCGCCCCGGAGAGCACCAACACCACTTTGGGACCTCAACTTTCTCTTGGAAAAACTAACTTTACCTCCTTTTGAGCCAGCCACGTCAGCAGAATTAAAATGTGTCATGGAAAACTGCTCTGCTTCTGGCAATAACCTCAGCACGAAGAGTCTCAGAGTTACAGGCACTAATGGCAGTGGAACCTTTCATCATTTTTCATCAGGACAGGGTTTCTTTAAGAACAAACCCTACATTCATGCCAAAGGTGGTATCTAGTGTGTCTCTTAACCAAACTATTCACTTGCCAACATTTTATTCAAATCCCCGGAATAAAGGGGAGAGACTTCTGCATTCATTGGACATACACGGGCAGTTATGCTTCTACTTGGACAAAACAAAAGCTTTCAGGAAAACTGAGCAATTGTTTGTAGCATATGCTGCAGGATCACAGGGAAAGGCCATTTCAAAGCAGATAGGACACTGTATCCGTTTCTGCTACACACAGCATGGAAAAACTGTACCTAGCAACATTAGGCCACATTCCACCAGGGCAACAGCCACTTCAACTGCCTACCTTAGAGGAGTACCTACCAAGGATATTTTGGAAACTGCAACTTGAGTTCAGTGCACACCTTTACCAAGCATTACCACTTGCCTCTTTACTCTAAATCCAGAGCTGGTTTTGCCACTGCAGTGCTGCAGGGCCTCATAGCCACCCCAAATCCTTTATAGAACCAGCCACCCAACCTCAGCTTTGGGATTCAACCCAAGTGTAATGACTGCAGCAGTGAAACACGATGAACATAGTACAGTTTTGTACCTACCATAAATGTAGATGTTCGAGTGTATTCACTGCTGCAGTCCAGGTTACCCTCCCTCCATCCCCACTTTCTTAGCTGGGACTTATCTATACCTTTCTACCCTAAACAACCTATGTGGTGTACTTCTTGTAACTGAAGGTATTGGTTTTATTTTTTATGTACGTTTTATTAGCAATATGTATTGCCTACCTAATTGGAGACACCTGACATCTGGGGCAAGAAAAACTGAAGAAAATTGCGTCGGCTGCATCTTATATACCCCTGGCGCACTGACGTCAGGGAAGAAGCGACAGCAACCGACACCGGTCCAAGACTTTGGCACCCTGGCTGACTGTGGGACCGCCTGACGGCAGGATAACCCAAGTGTAATGACTGCAGCAGTGAATACACTCGAACATCTACATTTATGGTAGGTACAAAACTGTACTTTATGCCTCCTTTGGTACCTTGAAGCTTACTTTTTCAAGCTTTGGAGCGGTTGGCATTTGGCTCTCTGTTGGCCCCTATATCTGTAGGGATATTGTAGTGCTTGGGGTTCTTCCCACTTATTGACCCTGTGAATGCGGGTCTGTAGTATCAAATATACCAGATTTGTTGTATATCTTTTGAACTGTAAAAAGACCCTGCTTTGTGGGCAGTAGTTACCTTTCTACTACCCTCTTGTATCTGGACTGCTCCTTGATGTGACTGTTGCTGTTGGAGCTCCTTGTGAGCTTGGCAAGTACATGTTTTTATGTTCTTGTACTATATAGTTTTCCCTTGTGGTTTTTATCTTTTTTTCAGGAAGGTATGCTGATGTCCTTCATGGATGCATCTGCAGTCATAACAAATGGGTTGTCCTGTCGTCAGGCAGCCCTTCGGTCGTCCGGATTCCAAAGTCTGGGTCCGGCTTCGGCTGATGTCGCACTTCACCCGACGTCATCTCTGCTGGTCTTCGGGTATAAAGGCATCAGCCGACGCCATTTTCCTCAGTCTTTCTTGCCACGTGGCGCCCGAAGCAGAAGCTGTTCGCAAGTGCCGGTCGGTCAGATCCAGAGATTACTACTACCGAATACTACTTCGAAGACTTCTAAAAGCTAAGTACCCCGTTGGGGACTCTTTCTTGCCTCAGCCAATGTCAGAAAAAGTCAATAACTGTTTAACTTGTGGGAAACAAATACCTCATAAAGATTTCCACTCTTACTGTTTGCCTTGCTTAGGCCCAGACCACGACGTAGCAGCCTGTTCGGCCTGTGCTTCCTTCAACCGACGAACTCTTAGGCGTCGGTCGGAGTTTGCTGAACAGTTTTTCGGCTCAGATTTTGCGTACATTATGTCGTCGGATCCTCCGACTACCCAAATTGTTAAAAAACGCAAAGAAAAGACCGACACTCGCGGTCCGGTTTCGGGCGAAACCACGATTAAGCAAGCGAGTGTCTCGGTTTCGGCGAAACTGAGAACTGGTCAATCTTCAGCCGAATCCATGACTACTACTGAGGCTCCTGCTTCCTTATCTGAATCAGCCTCAGAAATTTTGCCTACAACTGTGGTTCCCACTGATCTATCAGACACCATCCCCTTGGATATCTCTACCCCAGCATGTGGTGCTGCTAGGCCTCCTGCAGCCATGTCTATTAAGGCCTTTGCCAGGGCTAAAGCAGCCAAATCAGCTAAAACAGTGCCTGTTAAACCACCCTCACTCAGGCCCACTTCTAGTTCTCAAATGCTTACTCTGGCAGAAGATTTAATATCCTTAATTAGGGGATCCCAATCTCACCCAGACAGGGCCTCTCAGCCCCCAGAAAAGAGACCTAGAGCAGAGCCCCCCGAGCCTGTGTCCTCTGATGATTCTGCGGATGACTCAGACATTACAGACCAACCAGAGGCTCCTTTTTCCAATTATGAAGATTCAGATGCTGAAGAATCCATTCCAGCTGCCTCTCCACCAGAGGAATTCTCTTTTGGGGAAACCTTACATGCCATGAGAGAACAATTCCAATGGCAGGGACAAGATTTCTCAGATTCAAGAAAAAGGCTTAGGACCTTTCTGCACTTACCACAACATAGGCCCCTAGCTATACCTCCTGTCCTTTCTGTTGTGGACGATGCATTTAATGATGTCTGCACTGCTCCTGATTCGTAACCTCCAGCCCCTGCCAAACCAGATAGATTTTACAGGGTACCAGACACTCATCACCACCTATACAAGGCCCCACTTGCTGACCCCGAAACTATATCCCAGGGGCCTAAGGCAGTAGCCTCGACCACAGCAAAAAACCCTATTCCTTCTGAAAGGGAATCAAGGTCCTTAGAGAGATGGGGGAAAAAAGTCTACACCTCTGCTACTCTCTCAGCTAGAGCTTTAAACTGTCAGTTTCACATGATCCAATACCAAGAGTTTATGCTTGATCAGTTAATTAAAAAGCTGTCCTCTGATGAATCTTTAGATAAGAAATATGTATTAGAAATGGTGAATAACATCCAACAGGTTAGTAACCATTCTTTAAAATGTGGCTATGATGCACTGGAGGCTTCATTTAGATCAGCCATGACTGGCACAGTGATAAGAAGGCATGCATGGTTGAAAGAACAGGTCTTGCCGGATCATGTTAAAGCTAAGCTATTGGATGCTCCTATGGATAAGGCCAGTCTATTTGGGGAACCTGCCCAGCAGGTAATGAAGAAAATGGAAGAGAAGGCAAAATCTGTACAAACAGTTAAAGATTTCCTACAGGTTCAGCCCCAAGGTTTAGCAGGAACTGGCCTGCCAAGAATTGGTCCTTTCCTGACTCCACAAGATCCCAAAGGGGCAGGAACAGGCGCTCTAGGGGCAGAAATCAATCCAGAGGAGGTGCCTACAGAGGGCGACAGTGGCAAGGCAATAACCGAGGCACAGACGCAACCACTGCCACTGCAACAGGACAATCACAGTGACTCGGCTCTGACTCCGCCTACCAGGGAGCAATTAGCAGCACCATTAGGCGGAAAGTTAGCCTTATTCTCGAAAAATTGGCACTATATTACAAAAGACAAGTGGATTTTGCAAACCATAGACCAAGGCTACCGGTTCCACTTCCACACTTTACCAGTAAAAGAGGAATGCCAAACCTGCCCCCAAATCAAAAATAGAAGCCCTGCACCAGACAGCAGAATTAATAAAGATGAGAGCTGTGGAAAGGGTACCAATAACAGAACAGGGCAAAGGATTCTACTCCAGACTCTTCCTAGTACCAAGAAAAGAAAAAACTGGAGACCTATTCTCGACCTGTCCATCTTAAACACATACATCATTGTCCCAAAATTCAAAATGCTGACCCTACAGCAACTTCTTCCCATGCTGGGCAAGGAGTGTTGGCTGGTAACTCTAGATCTCAAGGAGGCATACCTGCACGTCCCCATTCGACCAAATTGCAGAAGATACCTCAGATTTCTTGCAGGATCAGAGCATTATCAATTCTCAGCATTGCCCTTTGGCTTATCCACTGCGCCCAGAGTATTCACAAAATGCCTGGCATCAGTAATCGCTCACTGCAGAGTACAGGGAATCCAAATTTATCCATACCTGGACGACTGCCTGTTACAAGCGGACAACAAAAGCAAGCTGACAACAGATTTACAAAGGGTCATTTACTTGCTACAAGCCCTGGGATACACAGTCAATTTTCAAAAGTCAAGACTGATACCATCCCAGACAAGAACTTTCTTGGGCGCGGAATTGGACACAGTAAAACAGATGGCATTCCTCACTGCAGAAAAACAAAAAGAACTTCCTCTTTACTTCTTGGCATTAACAAAGCAGAACAAACTAACAGCAAGAAAAGTTCTGCAGGCCTTGGGCTTCATGGCATCATGCATAATCTTGGTCCCACATGCCAGACTACATATGAGAAAGTTACAGTGGTACCTAAAGAATTTATGGTCTCAACACAGGCACAGCTTAGAAACAGAAATACCACTAATCCCATGCTTAAAACAGGAGCTCCTATGGTGGGCTCGGGCATGCCAGTCAAACCCAGGCTTACCCTTCCACAACTTTCGAGCAAACCAAACCATCACAACGGATGCCTCAGACCTAGGATGGGGGGCACACATGCTGGACAAATGCGTACAAGGACTGTGGACTCAGGACCAGCTGCACCTGCACATAAACCAAAAAGAAATGCTGGCAGTAAAACTGGCAATCCTAAAATTCCGATCATTCCTCAAAGAAGGCCATTTGATAAGGACAGACAACACCACAGTCATGTGGTACATCAACAAACAGGGAGGCACTCATTCTTACCCCCTATGCAGAATGACTTTGGACCTTTGGAATCTGGCTCTCAGCTACAACATCCAGTTACAGGCAATATTTGTACCGGGAAAAGAGAACACCCTAGCAGACATTTTAAGCAGAACCACCTCGGATGCTCACGAATGGATGCTACACCCGGACATCTTCAAGGCCATCACAAAGAAATGGGGAATGCCACAAATAGATCTATTCGCTTCCCCACAAAATCACCAGCTCAAAAATTCTGCACAAGGACATTCCACCCACTTGCATGGAAGGTGGACTCTCTATCCTTCAGCTGGAAAGGCCTGACAGCATATGCATTCCCACCTCTTCCCTTGATGCACAAGGTACTACTGAAAATCAAAGAGGAACGTCCAAGGATAATTCTGATAGCTCGAACTGGCCAAGACAACACTGGTACCCATTGCTGAGGAGCATGTCTCGGGAGAAAATGTGGTCAATACCCCTGATGCCTCTGATGTTAACTCAGAACAACTACAACATCATACAACCAAACCTAAAAACCTTGCAACTGACTGCCTGGAACATCACATAGCAGTAACTAACCCAGACCTTTCACAAAGGGTTAAAGACATTATCCTTGAAGCCCGCAGACCTTCTACAAGAAGGAACTATGCAGGAAAATGGAAAAGGTTCGTCATTTGGAGTACTGAAAGAGGAAAAGATGTGTCGAACATAGATATTGCTAACATCCTGGAGTACTTGGCAGAGCTTCTACATACAGGCCTGTCCTATTCCTCCATCAAGATACATGCATCAGCTATTTCAGCAGAATACAGCTTCGATCCTCCTGTCTTTTCAGATCCTCTACTCAGGCAGTTTCTCAGAGGGATCAAGAATGTAAAACCTCCTAGGAAACCACCATTACCAGCATGGGACTTGAACTTTGTACTAGAAAAGTTGACACTCCCTCCGTTTGAACCAGCAGCAACAGCAGATTTACAACACCTGTCATGGAAAACTGCTTTCCTACTGGCTATTACTTCAGCAAGGAGGGTTTCGGAACTACAGGCCTTGATGGCAGTGCAACCCTTCCTAATCTTCCACCAAGATAGGGTGTCCATGAGAACTAATCCTATATTTATGCCTAAGGTGGTATCCAGAGTGTCTTTAAACCAGGCAATCCACCTACCTACCTACCTTCTTTCCCAATCCACAAAACACAGGTGAAAGAATAATGCATACCTTGGATGTACACAGACAGTTACGCTACTACCTGGACAGAACCAAAGGTAACAGAAAAACTGACCAGCTCTTTGTAGCCTATGCAACAGGAAGGGAAGGAAAAGCAATTTCCAAACAGACAATCTCCAAATGGATAGGAAATTGCATAAGATTCTGTTACTCCTACCATGGAAAACCAATTCCACAGAACATAAGACCTCATTCTACAAGGGCTACAGCCACTACCACAGCTTTCTTAAGAGGAGTGGCAACCAAGGACATTATTGAGGCGGCTACTTGGACCTCCGTGCATACATTTGCCAAGCATTATAATTTACCTCTATATTCTAGATCCCGAGCAGGGTTTGCCACTGCTGTACTGCAAGGGATCCTGACTACACCATAATCATTATTCCTCCTCCCTAGTTTGGCTATGGTATTCTACCCATTTGTTATGACTGCAGATGCATCCATGAAGGACATAGTACAGTTTTGTACCTACCATAAATGTAGATGTCCGAACTGGATAGCATCTGCAGTCAGGATTACCCTCCCTCCTTCCCCTCTGCGGTACTCCTAGGTTATTTACCCTCCTAATAGCTAGCTGGGGGGGGGGGTCTCTTATGGTGTATTTGTTTGTATATATGTACATACATGTTTATTTTTTGTGTTTGCCTTCTACTATTTTGGAAACATTGGCTTTTATCCAAAATTTAGCTTTCCAAGAGGGCAATTGGCATCTGGGGCAAGAAACACTGAGGAAAATGGCGTCGGCTGATGCCTTTATACCCGAAGACCAGCAGAGATGACGTCGGGTGAAGTGCGACATCAGCCGAAGCCGGACCCAGACTTTGGAATCCGGCCGACCGAAGGGCTGCCTGACGACAGGACAACCCATTTGTTATGACTGCAGATGCTATCCAGTTCGGACATCTACATTTATGGTAGGTACAAAACTGTACTTTTTTGGTGAGTGTAGGGGGTGAGCTTATGAGTATGGGATTAGGCTTTCTGTCCCAACACTATTGATATTGTGGCATATACCAGCTGAGGGTTTGGATGCCACTGAACCAACAGAAGTAGTCAAATTGAAAGGAAGGCTATCCTAGATGTCCTATTCATATGTTGCAGTATTCGTAACATGAGGGAGTCTGCCACCGGCTGACTCTAACATCTGGCCAGTGTACAAAAGCCTAAAGCTACTGTGGAGTACATGTGACATCGCACATAGAACTAGTCTGACGTCAGTCATAAAATGATGTTTGGTATAAAGTGGATGTCAGCAAATACCAAGCCCTGGAACTTTCCTACAGCCAGTCAGAATGTCTTCTCCAGTCATTTGCTTATCAGCAAGGTTGCGGATTCTGATCCAGATAACTGCCCCATTGGGTTATTTCATTTTGTGTGCTACTGTTGTGGTTATATGTCAGCTAGGAAGGGCAAGTGTCAGTGTGGAAGGCAAAATTCCACATAAGATTCACACAGTCTGTGTCTTTTTTGCCTAGGCCTTAACCATGACCATACCTCCTGTTTGATTTGCAAGGCCTTTGTCCGCAAGACCATGCCCAGTCTTCTATATTCCCTGAATATATATTTAGAGAGCCAGCACCTTAAGCACTTAGCATGTGACCTATGAAAGGTACGTCTAGCCCTTCAGGTGAACCAGTTAAGAAGGCCAAGAAATCTAGGCCTGACTTACCTGCTGCTCCTGCAATTCCGAATGTCTCTCCTAAGGCCAATGTTATCCTGGAGACTGTTTCAGAGTCAGTATGCAATTCTTCAGCAGGTGCCAGTGTGGAGGATGTGAAGGATCCAACTAGCATGTCCTCAGGGGATATGTAGACATCTGCTACAGATGTAGGGGAAGAACCCAGGCTCATTGTTACTGAAGGCCCGTGTGGCACTCCTCAAGTCATTGTTCGAGAAGATGTCCCGAGCAATATTATAGAGTGCAGGCCGATATTGGGTCCCTCATCCTTCCACAGCATGGATGTCCCACACAAGAAGTAGAAAACAAAGCATTCAAAGAACAGTTAGCAGATTGGCAAGCCTTCTCTTAAGGGCTCTTTAATGTCTTTATGGCCCTGAGACAATCTACTGGGGTCTCTCTTCCTTCTCCCTCCTTTTTCTCAAGTTCCTCTACAGAAGAAGATTAAAATTGAAGATTAATCTGGTGAAGATGACTTGTCTGCGGGTGAATCATTGGCATGTTCTGCCCAGATTTCATCTCCTTTAGCATATGCTTCCCCTGAAGAAGAATCAAATGGCACATATTCTCCAGGGGAGGATAGTACATTTGGGGAAACAATTGTTAAAATGAGGGAATCCTTTAAATGGGACTGCTCATGTGTCGGACATTCAAAAAATGTATGACCTACAGATGGACTCCCCATCTCCATCAGCAGTTCCTCCTGTGCTACCACCTTTTTAGATGCCTTTTCAGCAGCCTGTAAGTGTCCTGATTCCCAAACTCCTGGCCCTGAAAGGCCAGAGAGGTTTTACAAGGAACCAGAGGATTCCAAATGCCTGTTTAAATGCCCCTCTGCAGATCCTGCAACAATTTGTGTCTGCATATAAGGCCTCTAAGATGTTTTCCCTTCTCCCCTCAGACAAGGAAAGTAAAGTTATGGAGAGACTGAAGAAGAAAGTCTATAAATCAGCAACTTTGGCATTTAGAGCCATGAATTACCTGACCCATATAGCGTAATATTCTTTAGCTCTTATCCCTTGACACCATTAAGCTAATTTCAGAGCTACCAGACTCCCCAACAAAGGCTTAATTATCTTCCATTCTGAGCTCTTCTGCTCAAGTCACATGTCATTCAGTTAAGTGTAGCTGCAGTGGAGGCATCTGCCAGAGCTGCTGCTTCAGGGTCTGTCTTCAGGAGGAGGTACTCTTGGCTCAGACTGCAGCCCTTGCTAGATGACATCAAGGGGTGCATCCATAATTTTGTTTGGTTCTTCTGCTGTAGAAATCAAGTCCTTACAAGAAAAGGATGAATAGCTACAAGATGTCAAACACATTTGTGTGTTACCAGTTGTCTGATTTCAGAGGAAATATACCTGTAAAACACTTTTTTGTTAGGATACCTTCCAGAATTACTCCTTTCAAGGGTAAAAGAGATGCGAGAAAGCAGTACTCTGCCAAGTCCTCATCTACTCCTGCTGCTCAGAAACTGGTCTTTCTGAGCAAGCCAGGTGGTGTATAACTATCAACCTATTTCTTTGCATTTCTCTCCCTGCTTGCAAATGGATCACCCAGGACTCTTGGGTCTTCTCAGTTATCCTGCAAGGATACTTTATAGGGTGGAAGACTCCACCTTCCTTCAGGGGTATTCCAAAACCCCCAAAAGAGTAGTTAGAATTATTTCCCCCAATCATTCTCAGCCTTCTTTCTCAGGGTACCATTTAGGAGGTTCGACCTTCCTAAACAGGGAAAAGATGTTCTTCGTGTTTCACTGTTGCAGTCATTACATTTGGGTTATCATGCTGGCAGGTTGCCCTCAGTGGGCCTGAATTCCAAAGTCTTGGGTCCTGCGCGTCTGTTGCTGTCGCCTCTTCCCTGACGTGAAGTCGTCAGGGGTATAAAAGATGCAGCCGACGCCATTTTATTCAGTCTTTCTTGCCGTGCGGTGCCCGAAGCAGAAGCTGTTCTCAAGTGCCGGTTGGCCAACTCCTGAGATTTTCGTGTTCGAGTTTCAGATCCGAAGTCTTCATTAAAAGCTAAGTACCCCGTTGGGGAAACTTTTTTCTTGTTCCAGACCGATGTCAGAAAAAGTTAATAATTGTATTTCTTGTGGGAAGCAAATACCTCATAAGGACTTTCATTCTTACTGTATTCCTTGCCTAGGCCCTGACCACAAAGTTGTTGGTTGTCAGTTTTGTGCTAGATTTAACCAACGCACTATTAAGCATCGGTACGATTTTGCATTAAGCTATTTTGGACGAGGATTTAATTATACAATGTCGTCGGATAGCCATCCGACTACCGGAGTTCACAAAAAACGCAAAGAAAAAGAAAGACAGGCAACCGAGGTCCAAAACCGACGAAGCTAATCCTAAGCAAGTCGCCGGTTTGCAGCCCCTGACGGCAGCTACTTTAGAGTCGCAGGCCGCTACCGACTCCCACGTGGAGTCAGCCAAGGCTGCAGGAAACTCAAGGTATTGGAGCCTCTGAGATTATTCCCTCAGATGGGTCCGGAGCCGCTGAGCAGGCATCAGCTTCTGAGGGTGTATTGAGACCTAAACAATTATATATTAAACCGACTTCAAAGACTAAAACACCTTTAAAGGCCAAGAACAAGTTCACCAGTCACAAGGACAGGCCTCCATGCCCCAAAAAACAGATGCTCAAAATGGCCAAAGACTTAATTACCTTGATCAGGGGTTCCCATCCCCTCCTGATAAGAGGCCTAGGCAAGAGACAGAGTATGAATCTTCAGATCAGGTTTCCATTTCTTCTGATCAGAAATATTCTCTTCCCCCCTATGAGGATTCTGATGCTGAAAAATCAATTCCTTCAGCTTTTCCTCCTGAGGACTACTCTTTTGGGGAAACCTTGCATACCATGAGGGAGCACTTCCACTGGGAGAGCCAAGATTTTTCATAATCTAAGAAAAGGCTCAGAGACTTCCTTTTACTACCTCAACACAGGCCTCTAGCTATTCCTCCTGTGTTGGACATTGTAGATGTGTTCTCGGAGTCTAGTCTGACCCCTGACTTTACCTCCAGCTCCTGTTAAGCCAGACAGATAATACAGGGTCCCTGACTCTCATAAATTCCTTTCAAAAACCGTACTGCAGACCCAGAAACTATTTCTCAGGGTCCAAAAGGGGTCAAGGCTTCTACTGCAAAAAAATCCTACCCCCTCTGACAGGGATTCTAGGGCTCTGGATAGATGGGGAAAAAAGATTTACACATCTACTACTTTGGCTGTAAGGGCCTTAAATTGCCAGTTTCATATGTTCAAATATCGGTAATATATCATGACACTGCTTAAACAGAAAATGATGGCAAATTCTGAATGTGCAGAAAACAAAGAAATGCAGGATTTATTGCATGCAGCTGAACACGTTGGAAAGCATACTTTGCAATGTGGGTTTGATTCTCTGGAGGCCGCCTGCAGGGCCGCTGTTACGGGTTCTGTCATTAGGAGGCATGCTTGGTTAAAGGAAGAAAATCTGCCTGACCATGTTAAAGCAAAATTATTAGATGCTCCTTTACAACATGATACCTTGTTTGATGTTAAGGCAAAAGAGGTGTTAAAGAAAATGGAGGACAAAGCTAAATCTATGCAAACGGTTAAGGATTTCTTGCAGGTACAGTCACCTAGATTTAGCAGACACTGGCCTACAAAGAATTGGTCCTTTCCAGTCTCAGACAGACCCCAAAGGGGCAGATCACAGCCGCAAGGATCCTACAGGTCTAAGCAGTGGAATGCTTCTACCTCCAAAGGTGGAGAGGACAAATCACAATCATAGAGGAAGCAGTCCCAATGACTTCCCCCTGCCTGCGCCAAGCATTTATCTTCTGGCAGCACCCTTAGGGGGAAAACTAGCACTTTTTTCTCAAAATTGGCACATTATAACCCAGGACAAATGGGTTCTAGACGTAGTGTCACAAGGCTACAAGTTTCATTTCCATACCCTGCCAAGGACAAACGTTTTGCCAGACCTGCCAAAAAATCAATGGGCAGAGTCTCAAAAACAAGTCTCATCCCTCATGGACATGACGGCTTTTCAACAAGTACCCCACAGCAAGAGCAGGGATGAGGATTTTACTCAAGACTGTTCTTGGTACCCAGAAAGGACAAAGCATGGAGACCAATACTGGATCTATCTATTCTAAACACTTTCCTGGATATACCAAAATTCAAGATTTTGACCTTGCAGCAGCTTCTGCCCATGCTGGGCAGCAAGGCTTGGCTCGTGACTTTAGACCTAAAAGAGGCATACCTGCATGTCCCAATCAGACAATCATGCAGAAGACACCTCAGATTCAAGGCTGACTCAAAGCATTACCAATTCTCTGCACTGCCCTTTGGCTTATCTCCTGCGCCCAAGGTCTTCACAAAGTGCCTGGCACCAGTAATGGCTTACTGCAGACAAAGAGGAATACAAATATATCCTTACTTGGACTGCCTCATACAAGCGAACAAAGGACATCCTACTACAGCATCTGACTTTTGTGATAAGACTTTTAACATGCCTAGGGTACACAGTCAACAAAAAGAAATCAAAACTAGTACCCTCTCAAGAGATAATATTCCTGGGTGCAAGCTTAAATACAACTGCCCAAATGGCTTATCTCACTCCAGACAAAGGCAACTGACTACCTATTTCAAGGAAATGGCAAAGTCCCAGTTATCTGCACGAAAAATTCTGCAGGCTTTGGGCTTCATGGCATCCTGCGTCTTACTAATTCTATATGCAAGACTGCATATGAGGAAAATTCAATGGTACCTAAAAAGTGTCTGGACACAACATTGCCATAGTCTGGAAACAATGATTACTCTAATTCCCTGCCTGCAAGAGGAATTTCGATTTGTCACCAAAACAAGGGACAGCCATTCTCACTACCCCCAGCCAGGCAGAGCCTAACGATGGATGCATCTGATTATACCTGGGGGCACACATGGCAGGAAGAGGCATTCAGGGCACCTGGTCCACAAACCAAAAGCATCTACATATCAATCAAAAAGAGATGCTAGCTGTTCAAAATGCCCTGACAGCCTTCAAGGACCTACTTCATTCAGGACAACTACTGATAAAGACAGACAACACCATTGTCATGTGGTACATAAGCAGGGGGGGCACTCATTCTTATCCCCAGTGCAGACTAGCCATGGCTTTATGGGACACAGCATTGACTTACCAAGTTCATCTGCAGGCACAGTTCCTGCCTGGAGAGGAAAATACTCTGGCAGACGAACTAAGCAGAAACCTCATGGATCCCCACGAGTGGCATTTGGATCCACAAGTCTTCAGCATAACAATGAGATGGGGACGCCCGGACATAGATCTATTTTGCATCCCCTCAAAACAATTGACTAAAAAGATTCTGCACAAGGACTTATCACAGACAAGCTTGGAAAGTGGGACGCCTTATCTTTCAACTGGACAAACTTATCAGTATATGCCTTTCCTCCACTGCCTCTCCTCCCCAAGGTACTCCTAAAGGTTAAGCAGGAGAAGCCAAAAATGATTGATTGTCCCAGGTTGGCCACGCCAGTACTGGTATCTGATCTTAAGGAATTTGTCCCAATGCCCAGCCTGGACCTTACCTCAAATACCTCATCTACTGTCCCAGCAAAACAATCAGATTCTGCACAGCCAACTCAGGACCCTAAACCTGGCAGCATGGCGGATAATGTAGCCATACAAACCACACCTCTCAGTAAAGCTGTGATGGATGTCATTTTAGACGCCAGAAGGCCTAGTACTAGAAAATCCTGTGCTGGGAAATAGAAGAGATTTTGCACTTGGAACCAAGCTCAAGGAACTGATACAGCTGTCCCAAATATTCCTCAGATTTTGCAATATTTAACTGAGATGCTGGACAAAGGCCTGTCTTTTTCATCAATTAAAATTCATGCCTCTGCCGTTTCGGCTCATTACTATACAGAGCCACCACTCTTTTCTCATCCTTTATTAAGGCAGTACCTCAGAGGAGCCAAACACTTAAGGCCTCCAAGGAGAACGCCAACACCTGCATGGGACCTCAATTATGTCTTGGAAAAACTCACCTTACCTCTTTTTGAGCCAGCTGCTACTGCGGACATAAAGTTCTTATCTTGGAAAACAGTTCTGCTCCTAGCAATAACTTCTGCTAGACGAGTTTCAGAGCTACTGGCTCTCATGGCTGTGGTACCCTTTATCATTTTCTATCCAGACAGGGTCTCTCTGAGAACAAACCCTACATTTATGCCTAAGGTGGTATCCAGTGTAGCCCTTAACCAAACAATTAATTTGCCAACTTTTTATCCAAATCCACAGAACAAGGGGGAGAAAATTCTGCATTCTTTGGACATACACAGAAACATAGATTCTACTTGGACAAAACTAAAGTTTTCAGAAAGAGCAATTACTAGTGGCATATGCCACAGCATCACAAGGAAAGGCCATCTCCAAGCAGACTTTTTCAAAGTGGATAGGTCACTGCATTCGTTTCTGCTACTCACAGCATGGCAAACCAGTGCCTAAGGGCATTAGGCCACATTCAACCAGAGCTGCAGCCACTTCTGCAGCCTTTCTCAGGGGAGTACCAACCAAAGACATTTTAGAGGCTGCTGCTTGGAGTTCAGTGCATACCTTTACAAAACATTACAATCTGCCTCTTTACTCAAAATCCAGGGCAGGCTTTGCCACTGTAGTTCTGCAGGGCCTCATAGCCGCTCCTAATGCTGTTTAGCTCCAGCCCCCCAACCATAGCTTTGGGACTCAACCAAAATGTAATGACTGCAACAGTGAAACATGAAGAACATAGTACAGTCGTGTACACTTACCATAAATGTAGATGTTCGAGTGTATTCACTGTTGTAGTCCAGGTTACCCACCCGCCATCCCCCTTATTTTTGCAGGAACTTATGTTTACTTCTCTAATCTATACAACCTAGGTGGTGTATTTTTATAGATGAAGGTAAAGCTTATTTTGGTGCATGTATGTTTTATTACATAATTTTAGCCTACCCTTTTGGGGGCACCTGACATCTGGGGCAAGAAAAACTAAATAAAATGGCGTCTGCTGCATCTTTTATACCCCTGACGACCTGATGTCAGGGAAGAGGTCACAGCAACCGACGCAGGACCCAAGACTTTGGAATTCAGGCCGACTGAGGGCAACCTGCCAGCAGGATAACTCAAATGTAATGACTGCAACAGTGAATACACTCTAACATCTACATTTATGGTAAGTGTACACAACTGTACTTTTTTACTCAAGGATGTTACTGGTTCCCAGGAATGATGGTCGTTGGAGGCCCATCCTAGATTTGTCACATTTCCTTAAAGGTTCCCACCTTTTGCATGTTGTCCTTGAGCAGTCGTCTTCCCCAGGCTTATATGGTGCCTCTGGACATTAAGGATGCTTACCTCCACATCCCTATTCATCCCCCGTTCAGGAAATTTCTTCACTTTGCTATTGCCTCCTCACACTTTCAATTCTCTGCCTTGTCTTTTTGACTGTCTAGGTCTCAGAGGATCTTTACAAAATGCTTGGCTCTTGTCACAGCTTTTTTGCAGATTAAGGGGCATTCAGATTTGCCTATACCTGGACAAACATCATCTCCAGGCCCACTGTCCAAATACTCAAGAGAATCTGCTCTTAACTTCATTTCTTCTAGAAAGTCTAGGTTTCACCGTCAGCAATAAAAAATCTATCCTTATTCCTTCACAAGACAGTGTTTTTCTAGGATACAGAATACTAGCAGACAGGATGTTGGCTTCTTTACTTGTCCAGAAGGTTCTCTCTCACTGCCTAGTTCCAGGCTCTCATCCCTCTTCAGTCCCTGACTGCCAGGGAGTTTCTATGCATTTTGGGCTTTGACATCTACCATCCGCATGCTTAACTCTAGCCAAGCTGTACATAAGGAAATCCAGTGGTACCTCAGGTCTATATGGATGCAACATGCTCACGCATTGGAGTTTATTATTCTTATTTTTCCCTTCTTGAAACTAGAATTGGACTACTGGATTCAGCAGGTTATCTCGAATCCAGGCCTACCATTGCAACCACCCCTTCCCACTCAGGAGCTGTTCACAGATGTTTTGGACTTGGGATGGGGAGCAACTCTGGCATCTTGGAAGGTTCAAGATGTGTAGTCTCCTTCCCAAAGGAAGGTACACTTCAACATAAGAGAGATGGGAGCACTTATTTTCAGTCTACAGATTTTCAAACTTCCTCTTCTAGGAGCCCTAAAGTGGTTCACAGATGACACCACAGTCCTTTGGTATGTCAACAAGCAGGAAGGGACCAAGTCTTACCTTTTGTGCAGACTGGCTCTTCAAGCTTGGGAATTGGCTTCTCGGAGTCAAATCACCCTTCAGCAGATTACTTTCCTTTCATTCAAAATGTTGTGGGACACGCACTGAGCAGGTCTGTGACACAATTCCATGAATGGATGTTACACAAGGATGAGTTTCTGGGCATTGTCCAGCAGTGGCATATGCCTTAGGTAGATCTCTGCCTCCCTTATAAACAGCTTCCAAAGTTTTGTGTCAGAGTTCCCAATCCTGTGGCAAGGAAGGTGGACGCCCTATCTTTCTCTTGGAAGTTGATGTTTCCCGATGCATCTCCCCTTCCTGCTTCTCAAAAAAATCTTCTTGCAGGGGACTCCCTTTTGGCCAAGACAACATTGCTTCCCCCTTTTGCATTTAGCCAAGGACGATCATTACAAGTTACCTCAGAGACCTACTCAAGCAGAACAAAGGATCTCTACTACATCTACAGATGTCAACCTTTCAGCTGACTCTGTGGGTGATAGGGTTTTGATCCCTTTCAGACACCTATTCTCTCAGGCTGTGCTGCAAGTTCTGCAAGAGGCCAGAAAATCCAATACTTGGAAATCCTATATTTGAAAAAGGACAAGGTTTTCCATCTGGTGTCTTTCTAAGGACCTGCAACCACTCACTGCCAGTGGATGTTCCAGTGGTTCCTTCTTACCTGTGTGAGTACTGGAGTGGATTGTCATACTCTACAGTAAAAGCTCATCTTTCAGCAGTCTCTGCCTATGATTCCTCTTTTGGCATCAAGGTTGGAAGTTAAACCTTTCCTGAAATGCTTCCATCTCAGACCACCAAGGAAACCAGTTCCTCCTCCTTGGGATCTAAATTTTTTCTAGAGTAACTTACTTTGGCCCCTTTTAAACCAACAAGAAGTTGTTCTCTTCAGTATTGCACCTGGAAAACACTTCTTGTGAACATCACCTCAGCTAGAAAGGTCTCAGAACTTCAGGCACTTATGGCCTCTTCCCCTTTACTGTTTTCCACAGGGATAGGGTGTTCTTACCTCACCAATCCGTTCTTTGTGCCCAAGGTGGTGAATGAGTTGTCAATCGGTCCATTAATCTGTCCCCCTTTTTTCCATCACCACAGTCCCCTCTTTAGAGGTTTTTACACACCTTGGATTTGCATAGACGACTCAAATTTTATTTAGACAAAACCAAGCATGTTAAGAAATCAGATTGTCTTTTCATTTCCTATCACCATAGAGCCCTGGGCAGGCCTGTTTCCAAGCAGACTATTTCCTGTTGGATTTCTAAAACAATTTCCTTTGTTTATGGGAAAGCTCTTGCATCCCCAGTAAAGGCTCAGTCCAGTAGAGCTGTCTTGTCTTCTGGTGCTTTCTTCAAAAGTCTGGACACTTCCTCTGTGTTAGAAGCAGCTACCTGGTTGTCTGTACACACTTGCACAAAATGCAAGTTGGATGGTATTTCCAGGTCTAGAGCTGGCTTTGCAAGGGCTATTCTGCAGCGGTTTGTAGAGTGCTACTGCCCCTGCACCCAATCCCTCTGCATGAGCTTTGGTGATGTTCTTCGTGTTTCACTGTTGCAGTCATCACATTTGAGTTATCCCTGCCAGGGTAGCCCTCGGCCGGCCCAAATACCAGAGGTTTAGTAATTCTGCATCGGTTGCTGTCGCTTCAGGACTGACGTCTGGTCGTTAGTATAAAGTAAGGCAGCTGACACCATTACATCACTCTTTCTTGCTGTGGAGCCCGAAGCAGAAGCAGTTCACATGAGTGCCGGATGACTGCTACCTGAGTTTCATCTACTGATTTGAAGCTGAAGTCTTCTGAAGCTAAGTACCCCATTGGGGATCCTTTTTTCTTGCACTAAACGATGTCAGGAAAAGTTAACAATTGTCTCACCTGTGGAAAGTAAATAGCACACCTAGACTTTCATTCTTACTGTGTCACTTGCTTAGGCCCAGACCATGACGTCCCTCGCTGTCACTTCTGTGCTTTGTTTGACGCCAGAACCATCCGTCGTCGGGCCCTTATTGTAGCTAGATATTTTCGCTTATAGTCCTTGAACTCTGATATGGCTTTGGTAAGCCATCCAACAGCAGATCTTCCGAAAAAACAGAGACAGACCGGACCGGTCCAAACCTACCGACGATGCTTCCGTTAAGCTAGTAGTTAGTTCTCTGGTCCTCAGTGAGGTGCTTTCGCAGCCCCTGATGCCCGATTCTGTGGATTCGCAGGCCGCTACCAAGACCCTTTCTGAGTCCGGTATGCCGCAAAACTGTTCGGCTAAGGATCCTGTGGTCGTCTCTACCTTGGATGGGTCCAGAGCCGCTGAGCAGGCACTGGCTTCCGAGGAAGTCCTTTGCACTACCGATTCTCGACAAACTGCCATCTTCTTTCACAACTACCGTTCTTTTGAAAACTACAGAGTTTCTTGGCCCCAGGGCATGAACCACACCCAAGAAACTGGCCCAATCTCAGGCACATGCTTCCTTGCCTCAGTCTCAAATGCTTAAAATGGCAGAAGACCTTATCATGCTGATCAGGGGAAGCCAAACTACCCCCCTCCAAAAGCAAAAGAGATCTGTCCCCTGAAGTTTTGTCTGAACAAGACTCTGATGCATCTGAACATGAAGACATGCAACCTCTCTCTACTTATGAGGATTCTGATGCAAAGGATTCCATCCCTTCCACCTCTCCCCCAGAGGATTTTTTCTTTGGGGAAACCCTTCGTACCTTAAGGGAGCATTTCCAATGGGAGAGTCAGGACTACTCTCAGTCTAAAAAGAAACTGTGAATTCTTAGATCTTCCACAGTACAGACCGTTTGCCATCCCCCCCCCAGTCCTGGATTTTGTGGAGGATATTTTTCTGGAATCTGGCTTGACTCCTCTGAAACCCTCCCTCCTGCACCCAGAAAACCAGACAGGTACTATAGAGTCCCTGACTCACACAAATTTCTTTTTAAAAATCCTAGTGCTGACCTTGAGGTAATTTCTCAAGGGCCTAAAGGGACTAAGGCAACCTCTGCTTAAGAATCCCACCCTTTCAGATAGGGATTCCCGAGCAGTAGACAGATGAGGTAAAAAAGTGTACACCTCAGCTACTCTTGCTATCAGGGCACTAAATTGTCAGTTCCATATGCTAAAATTTCAGCAACATACCCTGGAACTCCTCAAACAAAAATGTCTTCCTTTCCTGCTTGTGCAGAATCTAAAAAGTTACAAGAGTTAATGCATTCCGCAAGTCAAGTAACTAAACACACCTTGCACTGTGGTTTTGTTGCCCTAGAAGCTTCTTGCAGTGCACCAGTCACTGAATCTGTTACAAGGAGGCATGCATGGTTTAAGAAACAGCCCTTGCCAGACCATGTCAAATCTAAATTGTTGGATGCTCCCTTGCACAAAGACAACTTATTTGGCACTAAGGCAGAAGAGGTCTTAAAAAAAGATGGAAGAAAAAGCAAAATCTATGCAGACAGTTAAGGATTTCTTGCATGTCCAGCCACCCAGGTTCAGCAGGCATTGTCCCACCAAGCACTGGTCATTTCCTGCTCCCACTAAGCCAGTCCAGCCCAGACCCCGAGGAACCAGACCCCCCAGACAGCAGCCACAGGGAATGCAGAGATCTAAGTAGTGGACTACCTCCACTTCAAAACCAGGGAGTTCTAAGCCACCCCCTTTTGGTAAGAACTCACAATGAATCACCTCCCTCACCCCCTCTCTTTGCCCACCTTCGCTTACCCCAGGAGGAAAACTCTCCTCCCACGCAAGCACCTAGGCCATCATTACCAATGACAGCTGGGTTCTCAACATAGTGTCCCAGGGATACAAATTTTATTTCCACACCCTTCCAACCTCAAAAGGGTTCCCAGATCTACCTCCAAACTAGTGGGCAGAGGCGCAAATGCACAAGTCCTTTCCCTGCTCTCTCTGAGGGCAGTGGAGCACGTTCTGCAGAACAGAGAGGCCAAGGTTTCTGTTCCAGACTTTCTGGTACCCAGAAAAGAGGGCACCTGGTGCCCCATCCTTGATCTATCCCTTCTAAACACCTTCCTAGTGATCCCAAAATTCAAAATGCTCACCCTCCAGCAGCTGCTACCCATGCTCTCCAAGGATGCTTGGCTAGCCACCCTAGATCTAAAAGAGGCCTACCTCCATATTCCTATCAGGGAATCATGCAGGAAACATCTCCGTTTCAGGACAGGATCACAGCACTTTCAGTTCTCTGCGCTTCCCTTTTGGCTTATCTACTGCTCCCAGAGTTTTCACAAAAT
Source organism: Protopterus annectens (assembly GCF_019279795.1). Classification (NCBI taxonomy): domain Eukaryota; kingdom Metazoa; phylum Chordata; order Ceratodontiformes; family Protopteridae; genus Protopterus; species Protopterus annectens. Next base: position 324,242,885 of record NC_056731.1, read on the forward strand.
GTCTGGCTCCGGCCATTGACTTTTGCAGACAAAGGAATATCCAGATTTACCCGTACTAAGACAACTGCCTAATTCAGGCAAACAGCCAGGAAAAGCTGATCAAGCACCTGGCCTTTGTAAAATCCCTACTAACCTCCCTATGGTTACACAATCAATGAAAAGAAATCCAAACAGGTGCCCACCCAAAGAATTATATTCCTGGGAGCAAGCCTGGACACGGCATCCCAGATGGTAGTCCTTACACCAGAAAAGCAAAATTTCCTGACAGCCTACTTCTCCCAGCTATCTGCAAGGAAGATCCTTCAAGCTCTGGGGTTCATGGCATCTTGCATACTACTCATTCCATATGCCAGACTGCATATGAGGAAACGTCAGTGGTACCTAAAAAGCCTTTGGTGTCAACACTCTGAAGAGCTGGAGACTCTTGTACCTATAATTCCTTTCCTCAGAAAAGATTTTCTTTGGTGGGCAACAACATGGTCCCACAACAAGGGACTACCTTTCTCACCACCCACCACCCCTAGACCCTCACCACAGATGCATCAGACTATGCCTGGGGTGCACACCTGGACAGCAGGTGCATACAGGGCCAATGAAGCCCACAGCAAATCCCTCTGCACATCAACCAAAAAGAGATGATGGCTGTCCAGCATGCCTTGATAGTTTTCAAGCCTCTTCTCTCCCCAGGGGCTCTACTGATCAAAGCAGACAATACAACTGTAGTGTGGTATATCAAAAAGCAGGAAGGGACTCGCTCCTACCATCAGTGCAGGCTGGCTATGAACCTTTGGCCCACAGCCTCTGCCATGCAACTCCACCTGTTAGCACAATTTCTACCAGGTTCTCTCAACTCTCTGGCAGACCAATTAAGCAGAAATCTTCTGGACCCACACAAGTGGCAGCTCAACAGAAGAACCTTCACCCTAATAACTCAGAAATGGGGCACCTCGAAAGTCGACCTGTTTGCCTCCCACACCAACCATCAGCTCAGCAAATTCTGCACCAGGGAGCATCACTGCATGGCTTGAAAAGTGGATGCCCTGTCCTTCCCCTGGGTCAGTCTATCGGCCTGTGCCTTTCCTCCACTAACTCTCATTCCCAGGGTACTGATCAAAATAAAGGAGGAAAAACCAAGGACAATTCTTAAAGTTCCAGGCTGACCTCGCCAGCACTGGTACCCTTGCTGTGCAGCCTGGCCCCACTGCCACCATGGCATCTTCCTCAGATTCCAAACCTCCTGACCCGGGGGGAAGGGGAATTCATGCATCCCCAGTTGCAGACACTCAATTTGGCAGCTAACCCCCGATCAATCTGCCAACCTCAGTAAACAGGTTCTAGATGTTATACATGAGGCCAGATGCCCTAGCACTAGAAAGTCTTATGCTGACAAATGGAAAAGGTTCTGCACCTGGATTCAGGCTGAGGGAGCCAATATGGCACAGCCCTCCCTCCCTCTCATCCTGGATTACTTAGCTGACCTACTACACAGTTGCCTCTCTTTTTCCTGTATTAAAATTCATGCCTCTGCTATTTCTGCTCATTTTCCCACTGAGCAGCCCCTTTTCTCTCACCCCTTGATCAAACAGTTCCTAAGAGGGGCTAGCAACTTGAGGCCACCCAGACGAGCACCAACCCCAGCTTGGGACCTTAACTTTGTGTTGGAAAAGCTCACCCTGCCCCCCCCCCCCCTCGAACCAGCTTCTTCTGCAGAGCTAAAATTTCTCTCCTGAAGTCAGCTTTCCTTCTGGCCAGCACTTCAGCCAATAGAGTCTCCAAGTTGCAAGCATTCATGGCTGTGGAACCCTTCATCATCTTCCATGCTGACAGGGTATCCCTCAGGACTAACCCATCCTTCATGCCCAAGGTGGTGTCCAGTGTGGCTCTCAACCAATCCATTCATTTGCCCACCTTTTTTCCTAATCCTCAGAACAAGGGAGAAAGGATCTTGCACTCTCTAGATGTGCACAGGCAGCTCAGATTCTATCTAGACAGGACTAAATCCTTCAGAAAGTCTGATCAGTTGCTGTTTAGCTTTGCTACATGGGCAGAAGGCAAAGCCATCTCCAAACAAACCATTTCCAAATGGATAGCACACTGTATCCTTTTCTGTTACAAACAACACAGAAAGCCTCCCTCCAAGGGAGTCAGAACTCACTCCACCAGAGCAGCCTCCACCTCTGAAGCTTTCCTCAGAGGAGTCCCCACCAGGGACGTCCTGGAGACTGCCACCTGGACATCTGTTCACACTTTTACTAAACATTACCACCTACCTCTCTTCTCCAAATCCAGGGCAGGGTTTGCCTCTGCAGTTTTGCAGGGCATCCTAGCCAGCCCCTATTTTCCTTGACTGCCTCCACCCAGTACCTTAGCTTTAGGAATCAACCCAAATGTGATGACTGCAACAATGAAACACGAAGAACATAGTACAGTAGTGTACACTTACCATAAATGTAGATGTTAGAGTGTATTTACTGTTGCAGTCCTGGTTTCCCTCTCTCCGTTCCCCTTTTTTCTTTTCTTTCCTTACAAGGGACATATTGGTATTTACTTTCTACTGGTGGGGTTCCTCCACCAGAACCTGGCTCCTACTTGAGGGCTCCTGACAGGTTAGGACAAGAAAAACTGATGTAATGGCGTCGACTGTCTTAATTTATACTACTGACGACCTGACGTCAGTCGTGAAGTGACAGCAACCGACGCAGAAATACTAAGCCTCTGGTATTCGGGCCAGCCGAGGCTACCCTGGCAGGGATAACCCAAATGTGATGACTGCAACAGTGAATACACTCTAACATCTACATTTATGGTAAGTGTACACAACTGTACTTTCTCCTTCCATGTTATAAATACTGCAACATATGACTAGAAGGACATACAATAGTTGTGTAAAATCTTACCATAACCGTAGATGTCCTCTTCTGTAAGTTGCAGTACCCCCTCTTCCTCCTAATGCTTGCCTAATTGCTTGTTGTGTGTTTCCTGACTAATCTAAGACTGGTGTTCCTCCTGGGGCATTCATTTCTGCAGCTTGGTACGTGCTGATGTCCAGTTTATACCCGACATCACTTTATGACCAACATTGGACTAGTTCTATGTGCGATGTAGCACATACTCCACAGTAGCTTTAGGCTTTCCTATACTAGCCGGCGGTGGACTCCCTCATGTTATGAATACTGCAACATGTTGAAGAGAAGGACATCTGTGGTTATGGTAAGATTTTACACAACTATTCTTTATAAGACCTACTGAGCATGGTGTCTTTTTCACTAATTCTTTTTAACTTGATCTACAAGGTTCCCCTGGACAATTCAGAATGTTATGAAATGAATTTGCCTGTATTCTTTTAGGCTGCTTATGTTATTTTCGAGATCTGAGGATGAGGGCAAAACTGTGTATACTGCCTACTTTGACCTTGCAGAGGTGTATGACGCAATCTCACTTGGGTGTTAGACGAACTTGCGTATATAGACATAAATCCCTATGCCACTTGATGGATAGCCAAATGAATTACAGGTAAGACACACAGGGTGTGGGAAATCAACCGCCACCAAGAGGACTGTTACCTGTAGTGTCCCACAGGGCTCAGTACTGGGACCCCTCCTGCTCGTAATGTACTTCTCTGAAGTCAAGGCAAAAGTAGATTCTTTGGCTTACCACATTTGCTTACGACTGGAAGTTGGGTGCGCTCATTGACTCCTCAACAGATGTAGATAAACCTCTTGGATGGTCTGATACAGACAACTGGTGCTAGATCCATGGCCTAAAACTCTCCTGGAAAGAGACTGTGTGTCCATTGGACATAACTGGTTAACAAATGAAATTTATTTTTTATAATTAGTAGTAAACAACTAGGAATCTCTTTAGTATTTTGTATTATGCATAGACAGTGAGATAGTATATCTTCTTGTTTCTTACCATGGCATTTCATACTTTGCTCCTCAGTAACATGTAGCTCACTTATATTTGAAAATACGAATAACAAGTGATAAACCATGGTTAATATGTCTACTGCAGTGCATCCCAGATTAATAACTGTAATGTAATTTGTTGCTTACACCCCTTTCCGTTCAAGTGCTTTTCTATTAATTGGCAAGCTGTTTAGAGTTTGGGACTGTTAAGATGCAATAAGGAGCTATAGAGGTTAAATGGAAGTATGTAGAAAAGTTACTACATGTGAATCAGTTAATTTATTCCATTTACTTAAATATTTTGCCATGGAACTTGCTGTCTTTAAGATCGTTATTGCTGCTGAATAATATATGTGTCCTTAACATTTATCTGGACTCTTTCATGGTTTGTTCTTTTTTGTTGTGCTACTGTCAAATCTCCCCTTAATGCTATAGTTACTTCTGGGAATTTGGGGGTAGTGTGTTTATGCTGTAAATTCTATTTTTAATCCTGTGTTTAAAATTGACATTCCAGTGTTTGGGTATATACTCACCAAAATTAGTTGTGCAGGATTGCCATCACTACCATTTCTATGTAAAGTCCCATTACTCTTATTTGGTATGTTTAAAATTGCCCTCTGAGACAATTCCCTTAGTGAATTTGTTGTGAACAAATGCCAGACATTAATTTTTGATCCAGTGGGAGTTGCTAGATTTGTTCATCTGGCAGGACATCTCCTGTTTGCCTTTCCAACATTCATTTTGGTTCCATAATTTAACACTAAAGTCAGAGAAGAAAAAGACTCATCCTTGATGTTCTTCGTGTTTCATCACACTTGGGTTATCTGCCTGCAGGTAGCCCTCAGTCGGCCCGAATACCAGAGACTTAGTATTTCTGCGTCGGTTGCTGTAGCTCCAGGTCTGACGTCATGTCGTCAGGGGTATAAAAACAGGCAACCGATGTCATTACATCAGTCTTTCTTGCTGCGGAGCCCGAAGCAGAAGCAGTTCGCATGAGTGCCGGTCGGCCGCTACCTGAGTTTTTGTTTCCGAATTGAGTTATCCTGAAGTCTTCTAAAGATAAGTACCCCATTGGGGACCCTTTTTTTCTTGCTCTAATTGATGTCAGAAAAAGTTAACAATTGTCTTGCTGTGGAAGGCAAATACCACACCGAGATTTCCATTCTTACTGCATCACCTGTTTAGGCCCAGACCACAACGTATCCCGCTTTCAGTTTTGTGACTTGTTCAACAGCCAAACTATTCATTGTCGGGCCCTTTTTGTTGCCAAATGCTTTCGTTCTCGATTTCCGTATTCCAGAATGGCTTCGGTAAGCCATCCGACTACCGATCTGAAAAAAAAACGTAAGGATAAAGACAAAGAGAGACCCCACAGATTCAAAGCTGCCAACGACACTTCCGATAAGCCAGTCGCCAGTTCACTGGTACTCAGTGAGGCGCTTTCACAGCCCCTGATGCCTGCTTCATTGGATTCGCAGGCCTCTACCGAGACCTGTTAGGAGTCAGGTATGCCGCAAGACTCCTCTTTGACTACAGAACCGGCGGATGTCTCTACCTTGGATGTGTCCGGAGCCGCTGAGCAGGCACCGGCTTCTGAGGAAGTTCTTCGCACTACTAATGTTAGACTCAAACAGGCGACTTCTTTCGCATCTTCAGTTCTGTCCAAAACTACCAAGTTTCTATGGCCAAGAGTACACGCTAAATCTAAAAAACTGACAACCAAAGCGCATGCACCTGCTTCCTTGCCACAACATCAAATGCTTAGTGACAGAAGACCTTATGATGATTAGGGGAGGTCAGCCTTCCCCTGCTAAGAGAAAGAGATCTGTCCCCAGCAGCTTTAACAGACTAAGAGTCTGATGACTCTGAGGTATCTGATTATGAAGACATGCCTTTATCTGCTTATGAGGATTCAGATGCAGAGGAATCTATTCCCTCTGCTTTTCCTCCAGGGGATTTTTTTTGGTGAAACCTTACATACTTTAAGAGAGCATTTCCACTGGGAATGCCAAGGCTGTCCTCAGTCCAAAAAGACACTGAGAATTTCTAGACTTGCCACAACATAAGCCTTTAGCAATACCCCCAGTCCTGGATGTTGTGGATGATGTCTTTATGGAATCCAGTTTGACTCCTGATACTTTAACCCCTGCTCCTAGGAAACCAGATAGGTACTACAGAGTTCCTGATTCTCTCAAATTCCTTTTCAAAAATTCTACTGCTGACCCAGAGGTCATCTTCCATGGGCCTAAAAGTATCAAAGCAGCTACAGCTAAAAATCCCATGCCATCGGACAGGGATTCCAGAGCTTTAGACAGATGGGGTAAGAAAGTATACACCTCTGCAACTCTCGCCATTAGGGCTTTGAATTGCCAGTTTCACATATTGAAGAACCAGCAACATATTATGGAACTTATTAAGCAAAAAATAGCTACCTTTACGGACTGTGCAGAAAATAAAGAATTACAAGAGCTTATGCATTTTTCAAGCCAAGTCAGCAAGCATACATTGCAGTGCGGCTTTGATGCTTTAGAAGCAGCTTGCAGGGCAGCAGTCGCTGGTTCTGTACTGAGAAGGTATGCTTGGCGTAAGGAGCAGACCTTGCAAGACCATGTCAGATCAAAATTACTGGACGCCTCCTTTGAATAAGGACAATCTGGCACCAAAGCAGAAGAGGTTCTTAGAGATGGCAGAAAAAGCTAAATCTATGCAGACAAAGATTTCTTGCAAGTACAGCCTCCTAGATTCAGTAGGCATTGCCCCTCAAAACATTGGTCATTTCCAGCCCCTGCTAGACCATCACAAACTAGACCCAGGTGAAACTGACCCCCCAGACTACAGTCTCAGGGTATGCAGAGATCTAAGCAATGGAGTGCCTCCACTTCAAAAGCAGGGAGTGCTAAGTGACTCCCTTACAGGAAAAATTCCCAGTGACTTCTTTACTCCACTCCCCACCTCTGCCCAACTGCTTGTGCCCCTAGGAGGAAAAACTTGTCCATCATGCACAAAACTGGACTTCCATCACCAAAGACTGATGGGTCCTCAACACCGTATCCCAGGAGTACAAATATTACTTCCACTCACTGCCAACCCCAAAAGGGTTCCCAGACCTTCCTCCAAACCAGTGGGCAGAGGCACAAAACCAAGTTCAATCCCTGCTCTGGAACAGATAGGTCAAGGGTTCTATTCTAGACTTTTCCTGATACCCAGAAAAAGAGGGCACTTGGTGCCCAATCCTAGATCTTTCCATTCTAAACACCTTCCTGGTGGTAGCAAAATTCAAAATGCTCACCCTGCAGTAGCTTCTTTTTATGCGGCCAAAGATGCCTGGTTAGCTACCCTAGAATGAAAAGAAGCCTATCTGCACAATCCTATAAGGGACTCGTGCAGGAAATATCTATGCTTCAGGGCAGGATCTATGCATTATCAGTTCTCTGCACTTCCGTTTAGCTTATCCACTGCTCCCAGAGTATTCGCAATATACCTGGTTCCAGCAATTGCCTCCTACAGGCAAAAAAAAAATTTCAAATTTACCCGTACTTGGACGACTGCCTGATTGAGGTAGACAGTCAGGAAATGCTGTTGTAGCACCTGACATTTGTAAAAAAGCTTCTAACCTTCCTGGGGTACACCATCAATGAAAAAAAACAATCAAAACTAGTCCCCAGTCAAAAGATTGTATTCCTGGGAGCAAGCTTGGGCACAGCATCCCAGATGGCACTTACACCAGAAAAACAAGCCTATCTGGCAGACTCCTTCAGCCAAATGCCCACCAGAACCCAGCTATCCGCAAGGAAAATACTGCATGCACTAGGGTTCATGGCCTCATGCATCTTACTAATTCCATATGCTAGACTGCATATGAGGAAGCTTCAGTGGTACTTAAAAAGTCTTTGGCGCCAACATTCTCAGGACCTGGAAACGGTCATTCCTGTCATACCTTGTCTAAGGACAGAGTTTCTTTGGTGGGCAGCAGCATGCAACCACAACAAGGGACTACCCTTTACTCAACCCCACGTTGCCCAGACCCTAACCACAGATGCATCAGATTATGCCTGGGGGGAACACCTGGATGACAAGTGCATTCAGGGCCACTGGAGCCCAAGTCAGATTCCTCTGCACATCAACCAGAAAGAGATGCTAGCTGTGCAGCATGCTATAACAGCTTTCAGATACCTATTCTCACCAGGACCCCTGCTAATAAAAACAGACAACACCACAGTTATGTGGTACATCAACAAGCAGGGGGGAACCCACTTTTACCCACTCTGCAGGGTAGCCATGGCTCTGTGGAACATGGCTTTGGACATGCTGGTCTATCTGCAAGCTCAATTCCTGCCAGGCAAACAAAACACACTGGCAGATGACTTGACCAGAAATCTCCTAGACCCACACGAGTGGCAATTAGAACTCAGAACCTTCAACCTTCTGATTAAGAAATGGGGGACCCCTGAGGTGGATCTGTTTGCCTCCTCCTGCAATCACAACCTCAGCAAATTCTGCACCAGGACACCCCACAGCAGGGCCTGGAAAGTGGATGCCTGATCCTTCCAGTGAGTAAACCCCTCAATCTATGCAGTCCCCCCCTGCCCCTTCTCTCAAAAGTATTGCTCCTGGATTCAATCTAAAGGCGAGGACACAACTCTGCCCTCCCTACATCTGATCCTGGATTAGTTAACGGATTTAATCCACAGAGGCCTATCCTTTTCCTCCGTTAAGATCCATGCCTCTGCCATCTCGGCTCATTGCAACTCTGAGCCACCCCTATTCTCTCACCCTCTCAGACAGTTCCTGAGAGAGGCAAACAACTTAAGGCCACCAAGGAGAGCACCCACCCCGGCTTGGGACCTTAACTTTGTACTGGAAAAGCTCACACTGCCCCCTTTTGAGCCTACAGCGTCAGCAGAGTTAGAATTCCTCTTGGAAATCAGCATTGCTCCTGGCCATCACTTCAGCAAGAAGAGTGTCTGAGCTACAAGCACTTATGGCCATGGAACCCTTCATTATTTTTCATGCTGACAGGGTCTTCCTCAGGACTAATCCTTCCTTTATGCCCAAAGTGGTGTTCGGTGTGGTTCTCAACCAGTCTGTCCATTTGTCAACCTTCTTCCGTAATCCTCAAAATAAAGGGCAAAGTATCCTACACTCCTTGGACGGGCACAGACAGCTCAGATCCTACCTGGATAGGACTAATCCCTTCAGGAAATCTGACCAATTACTCCTCCGTTTTCAACCAGGAGCAGAGGGCAAGGCCACTTCAAAACAGAAAATTTCCAAATGGATAGCACACTGTATCCATTTCTGCTACAAACGCCATGGGAAACCAACCCCTCAGGGGGTCAAAACACATTCCACTAGGGCAACTACTACCTCTACAGCATTCCTCAGGGGAGTCTCTACCAAGGACATTCTGGAGACTGCTACATGGAGTTCTGTACACACATTCACCAAGCATTGCCAACTGCCTATATTTTCCAAATCCAGGACGGGTTTTGCAACTGCAGTCCTACAGGGCATACTAGCCAGATCAAATTAGTTCTTGGCCGCCTCCACCCTTTCTACAGCTTTGGGAATCAATCCAAGTGTGATGACTGCAACAGTGAAACACGAAGAACATAGTACAGTTGTGTACACTTAGCATAAATGTAGATGTTAGAGTGTATTCACTGTTGCAGTCCTGGTTTCCCTCCCTCCAACCCCCTTTTCTCTCTCCTGTCTTGTGTATACTACTCACCCCTTGCAGGGGTATTGGTATTTACTTTTTACTGGTGGAGATTTTTCCACCATAGCTTGGCTCCCTATTGGGTGGCTTCTGACATGTGGGGCAAGAAAAACTGATGTAATGGCGTCGGCTGCCTGTTTTCATACCCCCTGATGACATGACGTCAGACCTCGAGCGACAGCAACTGACGCAGAAATACTAAGTCTCTGGTATTCAGGCCGACTGAGGACTACCTGCAGGCAGATAACCCAAGTGTGATGACTGCAACAGTGAATACTCTCGCACATTTACATTTATGGTAAGTGTACACAACTGTACTTTCTCCTGCGGCATCCAGTAATGGTGTAGTTTCAGGCTGTGAGATTCCTGTCAGTGCAGGAAACTGTCCTAGCACGCCTCTGCTGTAACAGCATTTTACTTCACTTGAACACCTGTCTCCTTACTTATGGCCCCCTGCTACTGTCGAATGTCCTAGCAGAATTCTTGAAGTTGGAGGCCACCAGGAAGGATTTCCCTCCATCAGAGTTCTTCTGCTAAGCGGAATAATTCTCCATATGGGGATTCCTAGCTTTTTTTAGTTGGCTAGTCTGAAGATTCTCAACTTACACTTAGATACTTATGTGACATGTCTGTACTATCCCATAATAAGTGCACCTGTTTAGGCATTCCTGCACACCATGGCCTTGTGCAGTGCAAAACCATGGCCCAGCATTAGCTGGTTAAACAGTTTTCTAAAAGCAATTCTACATCTGTCAGCCTTTGGATAAATCCTCTCCTTGGGAAATTTAATTTTTTTGACTGGCTGCCTATTTTTCTACTTTGCTGCAGGTGTAGAGGGGAGGGGAGGGGACTTGCATTTGTTGAACAATTGTTTACCAGGTTGCTTGCCTTCGGCAGCCTTAACCCTCAAGTAGTTACTGCTCGTTGAGAAATGCTGGTGTCAGTGGCTACTTGACCATGGATAAATAAAAAGTGAGTGGATGATAGTTACAAAAAAAAATACAGTAATAAGGCAAAAGCAAAAATCAACAAAAAATGCACAATAGACCTTCAGATGTGGAAGGACTTGATATTGCATTATGTGGTCTATTATTTCCCCATAATGTCCTCACTTAATTACTTGTAATGGGTACTGCCATATATCTCTCTCACGCTGTCTTTTTTTTTTTTTTAAAAGAAATGACAGGTTGGTACAAAGTGTCCGGTGATAAAAAGTGTGCACTTTGTTTATATATATCTCTTATTGTGAAATGGATTCCTGTGTTTCACATAACCGTTCTGCTTGGAGCAAATAGGTTCATAGGTTGGTACTAGGCTATTGGCCCTAGGGCCTATACAAGCCTAGCCATAACAATTCCCTGGATATTTCTTCCAACAATATTTACTTCCCTGGACCCCTGTCTAGCAGGGCGACTGACATGATCCCCAAGGTCAGTTTCCTATCTCCCATCCAATCATCAAGGTTCCTTTTGAAGAGGGCCAAGGAGGCACTCTGCTTGACATGTATGGGCAGTCTATTCCAGAGTATGGGGAGTCTGTGTCAGGAACCTATCCCTCCAGCATGTTTTGTTCATTGTGATTACAAGGTTTAGATCCCTGGAGCATGTGGCTCTGAGGGATTGGGATTTCTTTAAGTGGAGCATGTCCAACAGCTCAGGGTTTGACATGGCCTTGTATTTTAAGCAGAGATCGCCTCTGAGTAGACAATATGCCACAGAGTATAGCTGGAGTTTTTTTAGACTGTCAGCATATGGCATCTGCATTAGGCCTGTGATTCTTTTACTGAGGTATTTCTGCGGCCTTTCCAGCTGTTGCAGATGTCTTGTGAGGCACATACCAAACAGAGCGTTGTACTCTATAATGGGTCTAATGAGGGATGAGTACAGTGGGACAATGACCTCCTTTTTTCTGGATGAAAAGTCCTCAGTGATGAGGTGTGCCACATAGAAGGATTTCTTGACTGTTGTGGCGATGTGGTTATCAAAGGTGAGACCACTGTACACCTGTGTCCCTAAGTCTCTTATAACACTTTCGGTGTTTAGTGTACTGCCACCTATGTGGTAATTCATGGGTACATGTTTTTCCCCAAAGGGGATAACTATACATGTTCATCGTGTTTCACTGTTGCAGTCATTACTCTTGGGTTATCCTGCTGGCAGGCTACCCGCAGTCGGCCTGAATTCCAAAGTCCTGGTCCGGCGTCTGTTGCTGTCGCCTCTTTCCTGTCATCAGTGTGCCAGAGGTATAAAAGATGCAGCCAACGCCATTTTCTTCAGTCTTTCTTGCCGTGCGGTGCCCGAAGCAAAAGCAGTTCACAAGTGCTGGTCAGCAGACTCCTGAGATTTTCTAAATCAAATTTCAGAACCGAAGTCTTCATGAAAGCTAAGTACCCCTTTGGGGAAACTTTTTTCTTGTTCCAGACCGATGTCAGAAAAAGTTAACAATTGTATTTCTTGTGGGAAGCAAATACCTCCTAAGGATTTTCACTCTTACTCTATTCCTTGCCTAGGCCTCGACCACGACGTTGCTAGCTGTCGGTTTTGTGCTAGATTTAACCAACACACTATTAAGCGTTGGTTCAATTTTGCATTTCATTACTTTGGTCGAAGGTTATTTATATAATGCCGTTGGAACAGCCAACGACTGGAGTTTACCAAAAACGCAAGGACAAGGATAGGCATCCGAAGTCCAAAACAGACGAGGCCTCCGTTCAGTCAGTCGCCAGTTCTCAGTGAGGCGCTTTCGCAGCCCTTGGCGCCCGCTACCTCAGAGCCACAGGCCGCTTCCGACTCCAACGTGGAGCCGACTGGGCCTCTGGATACTCAAGGTACTGGACACTCGGAAGTCATTCCCTCAGATGGGTCCGGAGCCGCTGAGCAGGCATCTGCTTCTGAGGGTGTCTTCAGACCTACACAGTTATGTTAAACCATCTTCAGCTTCAAAGACTAAAGCAGCTCTAAAGACAAAGAAACAAGTACAGCATTCTCCTACTCAGACTTCTATGCCTAAAAAACAGATGCTTAAAATGGCCGAAGACCTAATTACTTTGATCAGGGGTTCCCATCCCCCTCCTGATAAGAGGCCTAGGCAAGCGACAGAATATGATTCTTCTGATCAGGTTTCTATTTCCTCTGATTCCTCTTCTGAACAGGATTATTCTATTCCTCCCTATGAGGATTCTGATGCTGAAGAATCCATTCCTTCAGCCTCTCCTCCTGAGGATTATTCTTTTGGGTTCAAGATGTTGACACTACAGCAGCTACTGCCCATGCTGGGCAAGAAGGCTTTGCTCGTAACTTTGGATCTAAAAGAGGCATACCTGCATGTCCCAATCAGACAATCTTGCAGAAGATACCTCAGATTTATAGCTGGCTCAATGCACTACCAATTCTCTGCACTGCCCTTTGGCTTATCTACTGCGCCCAGGGTCTTCACAAAATGCCTGGCACCAGTAATTGCATTTTGCAGATGGAGGAATACAAATATATCCCTACTTGGACGACTGCCTTATTCAAGCAGAGAGCAAAGACATTATTCTAAAGCATCTGGCATTTGTGAAAAGATTACTAATTTGCTAGGGTACACAGTAAACGAAAAGAAATCAATACTAGTACCCTCTCAAGAGATAATATTCCTGGGTGCAAGCTTAAATACAACTGCCCAGATGGCTTATCTCACGCCAGGCAAACAAAGGCAACTAACGTCTTACTTCAAAAAGTTGGCAACAAAGACCCAGTTATCTGCAAGGAAAATCCTGCAGGCCTTGGGCTTCATGGCATCCTGCATTCTACTAATTCCATATGCCAGACTGCATATGAGGAAACTACAATGGTATCTAAAAAGTGTTTGGACTCAGCATTGCCACAGCCTGGAGACAGTAATTACCATCATTCCCTGCCTGCAACAGGAGTTTCGATGGCGGGCACAGGCCAGTCACCTCAACAAGGGCCTGACATTCACTTTACCCACAGCCAGACAGACACTGACAACGGATGCATCAGATTATGCATGGGGGGCCCATATGGCAGGAAAATGTATTCAGGGCACATGGCCTGCAAGCCAGATGCATCTTCACATCAATCAAAAAGAGATGCTAGCTGTTCAGAATGCCCTGACAGCTTTCAAGGATCTGCTTAATCTAGGACAGCTACTGATAAAGACAAGACAATACTACGGTCATGTGGTACATAAACAAGCAGGGAGGCACACATTCCTACCCCCTCTGCAGACAAACAATGACCTTATGGGACACAGCATTGACGTAACAAGTTCGCTTGCAAGCACAATTCCTGCCAGGAACAACAAATACTCTGGCAGATGAACTAAGCAGAAACCTCATGGATCCCCACGCGTGGAAACTGGATCCACAAGTCTTCAGCATGATAACAAGGAAATGGGGATGCTCAGACATAGATCTATTTGCCTCCCCTCACAACTGCCAATTACAGAGATTTTGCACAAGGATTGATCACAAACAAGCATGGAGAGTGGACACCCTATCCTTCAGCTGGAAAAATCTAACAGTATATGCCTTTCCTCCACTGCTTCTCCTTCCCAAGGTACTCCTAAAGGTCAGACAAGAGAAGCCAAAAATGATACTGATTTTACCAGACTGGCCACGCCAGCACTGGTACCCAATCCTAAAGAGCTTGTCTCCAGGTCCAGCATGGATATTGCCTCAAACTTCTCACTTGCTGACCCAACAAAGCAATCCGATTCTGCACAGCCAACTCAGGACCTTAAATCTGGCAGCATGGAGGATAATGTAGCCATTCAGAACACTTTTCTTTCAAAAGTTGTTATGGATGTTATCTTGGAGGCCCAGTACCAGAAAATCTTGTGCAGAAAAATGGAAGAGATTCTGTGCTTGGAACCAAGAACAAGGCATTGACACGCATGTACCAAATATCCCTCAGATTTTACAATACCTAACTGAGATGTTGGACAAAGGCCTTTCCTTTTCATCAATTAAGATTCATGCCTCTGCCATTTCAACTCATTGCAATACGGAACCACCTATCTTTTCTCATCCTTTAATAAGGCAGTACCTCCGAGGGGCCAAAAACATCAGGCCTCCAAGGAGAGCACCAGTTCCTGCATGGGACCTCAGTTATGTCTTGGAAAAACTCACACTGCCTCCTTTTGAGCCAGCCTCAACAGCTGATGTAAAATTCTTATCCTGGAAAACAGCTTTTCTTCTAGCAATAACATCTGCAAGACGAGTCTCGGAGTTACAAGCACTTATGGCTGTGGAACCTTTTATCATTTTTCATCCAGACAGGGTTTCTCTGAGGACAAACCCTATATTTATGCCTAAGGTGGTGTCCACTGTGGCCCTCAACCAAAACCAATCACTTGCCTACCTTTTATCCAAACCCACAGAACAAGGGTGAGAAAATTCTGCATTCTTTGGACATACACAGGCAGCTACGCTTCTACTTGGACAGAACTAAAGCTTTCAGAATGACTGAGCAACTTTTAGTGTCATATGCTGCAGGATCACAAGGAAAGGCCATCTCAAAACGGACTATTTCTAAATGGATAGGCCATTGCATCTGTTTCTGCTATTCCCAGCATGGCAAATCAATGCCTAAGGGCATTAGGCCTCATTCTACCAAAGCAGCAGCCACTTCAGCAGCCATCCTCAGAGGAGTACCAACCAAAGACATCTTAGAGGCTGCAACTTGTAAGCACTACCACTTACCTCTTTACTCTAAATCCAGAACAGGCTTTGCCACTGCAATTCTGCAGGGCCTCATAGCCTCTCCTAATCCTATTTAGCCCAGCCTCCCATCCTCTGCTTTGGGATTCAACTCAAGAGTAATGACTGCAACAGTGAAACACGATGAACATAGTACAGTTGTGTACCTACCATAAATGTAGATGTTCGAGTGTATTCACTGTTGCAGTCCAGGTTACCCTCCCACCGTCCCCCTTTCTTTTACTGGGGTTTATCTGTACTTCTCTATTCTATACAACCTATGTGGTGTATTTGCTTGTAGATGAAGGAAATGTTTCTTTACTGCATGTATGTGTATTGGCATAATATATGTAGCCTACCGTTTTGGGGGCACCTGACATCCGGGGCAAGAAAAACTGAAGAAAATGGCATTGGCTGCATCTTTTATACCCCTGGCACACTGATGTCAGGGAAGAGGCAACAGCAACCGAAGCCGGACCATGACTTTGGAATTCAGGCCGACTGCGGGTAGCTTGCCAGCAGGATAACCCAAGAGTAATGACTGCAACAGTGAATACACTCCAACATCTGCATTTATGGTAGGTACACAACTGTACTATTTCTTGGCATTAAGCTTGATCCCATGGCTCTGGCACCAAGCATCTGTTTATGTAAGGCCCTTTTGTACAATATCCACATCATTTGGGGATTCAATAATGGCTCCCAATTTGCAGTCATCTGCGAACTTTGTTAGCCAGAGTCTCTAGTGTTGGCCTGTACTACAGAGATGTAGATGCCAAATGAGTGGTCCCAGGACTGAACCCTGAGGTCCTCCACTTGTCTGGAGCTGGATTTGGAGTCTGCTACTTTTACAGTCTGGGTTCTGTCAGTAAGCCAGTTGGCAACCCATTGAGTGACTTAGGGATTTATGCCCAGCGTAGTAAGTTTATCTATGATTCCAGAGTGGGGGATGGTGTCGAAGGCCTTGGCGAGGTCCAGATAGGCTGTGTGGGGCCACCTTACCCTTGTCCACAGCTTTGGGAGACTGATTTACACAAGTCAAGTCAGGTTCAGGAGACTAGATCGGCCCTTCACGAACCCAAACTGGGTGGGCTCCAGTGTTTGAGAGTTGTCAATGTCTTTGTTTATAGGTTCCATGATAAGGTGTTCCATGCCATTGCAGGTCAGGCTCATCAGACTGATGGGACGGTAGTTCCTGGGATCCAAGGTTGCATCCCCCTTTTGGAGTGGGATAACTGTAGCTGTGCGCCACTCAGTGGGCATGAAGCCTGAGATGAGGCTATAATTAAACATGACACTTAGGTGAGGTGCCAGTTCATTTTGTAGTTCATGTAGTACACAGCCCGGGATGTCATCTGGCCCCCTGGATGCTGTATTTTTAGATTTGGAGAGTGCGGTTTCTACATGTGTGGCCGTGATTACCGGAATTTGATAATCTTTTGGTATTGAGATGGACCCTTTAGAGGGTGAGAGGGGGGGTGAAGTTGGCACTAAATCGATCTGACAGGATATTGGCAATATCCTTCGGATCCGTATATTTAATGCCATTCTGTTGTAGCTCAGAGCAGATCTGAGCATAGGCATTTAGATTCTTGACATAACTATAGAATGCCTTGTGGTTGTCTTTGGAATCTTTGGCAATTTTATTTTCTTAACTAGCTTTTGAGGATTTTATGAGGGATCCCAGCTTCTTACTGAGGCTGATTAGGGAGTTTTTTGCATCCTGGGATTTTCCTCTTTTTTGCAACAGTTTCTTCCTTCTGTTGTATAGTTTATGGCAGTGGACTATCAGATTGGCTTCCTTTTTTGGAGGAGAGCATCTTGGTTCTATTTGGGATGGCACGATTCATACATGAGTGGATGTGCTCGTACAGTGCCTTAGTGTAAGATTTAGCAGTCGAACTTTCAGATCCCGTCTGCATTGGTGTCATGAAGTTTGTCACTTCTGACTTGAGTAGCATGAAGTTGGCTTTGGAGAAGTTTTTACGGAGGTTTCCTTACTGGGTGGGGGTGGGATGTGGATGTCAAGGGTGATTTGCTTATGGTCAGACCTGACCAATGAGGTGGTAACCACTGGTGTGGAGCATCTATCTCCCATGTTGGTAATGAGCAGGTCTAGGATATTGAAGCCCCTGGTGGGACAATGGATTAGTTGATCCAGGGCGTTGAAATTTATGAATTCCAAGAACTGTTGGGAAAAGGTGTTTGTATCCGAGTAGTTTTCCCATTTAATGGCAGGGTAGTTGAAATCACCCAGTATTAGGGTGTTTGGTTGTATCTTAATATTTTCCAGTATGTTTAGAAAGGTGTAGTGAGAATCTTGGGGCATGGTGGGGGATCTGTAGCAAGCTACAATTTGAATTGCAGTCTTGCCTAGTGTTAGTTGCACCTGGAGAATTTCAGATGCATTGTGTTGGGCAGCTAGCCTGGAGGTGTTAAATATCCTTGGTGAATGTGGACACTCCCTCCACCTTTAGTGCGTCAGTCTTTGTTTGGTGGCCGAAAAGTGTGGTAAGAGTTGTAGCCTGGTATTGCGGGGGTGCTCTCTGGAAAACGTGGGTATAATAGTTAGTGCTGACTTTATGCTGTTCTAGGAGCTGCCAGTAGTTTTATCTGTGCATTGGCTTTTGTCACATATCCAGACTAGCACTGAAAATTAAATGTGTGGCTTTAGTAATTGCACCTGTTGTCCCTATTGTCAGTGACCAGGAAATAGGTTTTAAGGTACTTACTGCTATTTGCAAATGATTTTCTGTATTTTTATTTTCCAGTAAACTCAACTGTGGTAAGCATGAATGCATCCAAGAATGCCATCCACGTCCATGTCTGCCCTGCCCAAGGCTTCCTCATATAATACGAACTTGTCCCTGTGGTCAGACTTCCCTTGCCAAGCTGTTGGAACTGGGATGTAGTGAGCGGAAGTCATGCACTGATCCAATACCCTCCTGTGGCAAAACCTGTGGCAAGCCCCTACTTTGTGGCTCTGATGGTAAAGAGAATTTAAGTGGCTACTGATTGCGTTCTTTTTGTAGTTTTAAACAAATGTGAAATTTTGTAAGCTGTGTCTCAGTGGATTTCACTGCCACCTTAGAGTTGGGTAGAGGGGTTTATCACTTTATTTTGAGTGATTTGTTGTAATGATTTTTTTAAATCAACACTAGGAACAAATTGACAACCCACCTCTTATTATGATCAAGGCAGGGAAGTCAAGAATCATTACAAGAGCTGCATGTAAATATTAGACTGAATGGCCTACTACTTATGAATGTTAAAATATACAAGGTACTTTAAATGTCAGACTGGCTATCAAATTTGCTGTAACATTTATGTCTCGATTTTCTTTCTTTCCTATAGATTTTGTTCATACTTGTGAAAATCTTTGCCATGAGGGAGAATGTGGGTCCTGTTCACGTACTTCCACTGTGTCTTGCAGATGTGGCTTCAGAACAAAAGTATGTAATGCTGCAGCATTCTTCTAACTTTGACCACTTTTACTTCAGAAGTAATTATTCATTTATACAAAAGACATGGGTTCCAGAGCCACAGCATCTATCCATCCTTACTGCTTGATAAGAAGAAACTACATTCTGTTGTAGCTCAGTGCAGATCTGGGCATTGCCATTTAGATTCTTGACATAGCTTTAGAATGCCTTGTGGTTGTCTTTGTAATCTTTTGACAATTTTATTTTCATAACTAGCTTTGAGGATTTTGAGGTATCTCGGCCTTTTATTGAGGCTGATAAGGGAGTTTTTTGCATCCTGGGATTTTCCACTTTTCTGCAACAGTTTCTTCCTTTTGTTGTAAAGTTTGTTTATGGCAAGGGTCCACCAGATTGCTTTCTTTTTCTGGAGGAGAGCGTCTTGGTTTTGTTGGGTATGGCACGATTCATGCACGAGTGGATGTGCTCGTACAGTGCCTTAGTGTAGGATTCAGCAGTTGAACTTTCAGTTCTCGTCTGCATGGGTGTCATGAAGTTTGTCACTTCTGATTTGAATAGCATGAACTTGGCTTTAGTGAAGTTTTTTACGGAGGTTTCCTTACTGGAGGGTGGGATGTGGATGTCAAGGGTGATTAGCTTATGGTCAGACCTGTCCATCGAGTTGGTGACCATAGGTGTGGAGCATCGATTTCCCATGTTGGTAATGACCAGGTCTAGGATATTAGAGCCCCTTGTGGGACTAAGGATTAGTTGATCCAGGGCGTTGGAATTTATGAATTCCAAGAACCATTGGGCAAAGGTGTTCGTACACAAGTAGTTTTCCTAGTTAATGGCAGGGTAGTTGAAATCGCCCAGTATTAGGATGTTTGGTTGTATCTTACTATTTTCCAGTATGTTTAGAAAGGTGTAGTGAGAATTTTGGGCATGGTGGGGGATCTGTAGCAAGCTACAATTTGAATTGCAGTTTTACCTAGTGTTAGTTGCACCTGGCGAATTTCAAATGCATTGTATTGGGCAACTAGCCTGGTGTTGTGAATATTCTTGGTGAATATGGACACTCCTCCACCTTTAGTGTTTCGGTCCTGGTTTGGTGGCCGAAAAGTGTGGTAAGACTTGTAGCCTGGTATTGCAGGGGTGCTCTGGAGCCTTGAACCAGGTCTCAGTTACTGCACAGATATCGATGTTCTCCATATTTAGGAGTGCCTTGAGAGGGTGCATTTTGAGGTTTGGACTTCTAGCCTTGAGTCGCATTACCTTCAGATTTTGCATGCTTGTACCTGTTATGGTGGTACTTTTGTCCTTTGAACTTTGGCTAAAAAAGGTACTATAGGCGTGGCAAAAGCCTTAGCCAGTAACCTGAATCCCATGGGTGACAGGTGCAGACCATCTCTGGCAAAGCATCGTGGTCTGTCGATCATGTCGTCCCAGGCAGACCGATACTAGATCCCCTTTGAATGACACCAGAAGCTTAGCCAATTGTTGAATACAATCATTTTGTCCTTGTACTGTAGTATAATTCTGAGTAAAGGCAGAATGCTACTCAGGGCTAGGGTCATACCTCCCTGGGCCACATGATCCGAGAGCTCTTCCATGTCTCTCTTCATGTAGTCCAGGGAGGTATGTCTCAAGTCATTCACTCCAACATGGACAATGACAGAGTCATATTTGTGCTTGTTGTGGAGTGACTTGAGTGCATGCGTTATGTGGTGGATCCTGGCACCCGACAGGCAGCTGACTGTAATTTTCTCCTTGTTCAGCCTGGTGAGTGGGACATCAGTGTGCCTGCCTATAGAGTCACCTATGACTAAAGTGTTGGGTACGTTGTCTTGCCTTAGGAGCTGCTGTTGGGTGGCACACTGGTGTTGTGAGCTATGTGACACAGTTGTAATTGGTGTTTATTTGCATTTCAGCTTCAGAGGTCCTTGTTGCTTGGGCAGGTTAATGATGTTCATCGTGTTTCACTGTTGCAGTCATTACACTTGGGTTATCCTGCTGGCAGGCTACCCGCAGTCGGCCTGAATTCCAAAGTCCTGGTCCGGCGTCTGTTGCTGTCGCCTCTTCCCTGACGTCAGTATGCCAGGGGTATAAAAGATGCAGCCCCCGCCATTTTCTTCAGTCTTTCTTGCCGCGCGGTGCCCGAAGCAAAAGCAGTTTGCAAGTGCCGGTCAGCCAACTCCTGACATTTTTCAAAATCTAATTTCAGATCCAAAGTCTTCATTAAACTTTTTTCTTGCTCCAGACCGATGTCAGAAAAAATTAATTGTATTTCTTGTGGGAAGCAAATACCTCGTAAGGATTTTCATTCTTACTGTATTCCTTGCCTAGGCCCTGATCACGACGTTGCTAGCTGTCGGTTTTGTGCTAGATTTAACCAACGCACTATTAAGTGTCGGTGCGATTTTGCCTTTCATTACTTTGGCCGAAGATTTAATTATATAATGCCGTCGGAACAGCCGACAACCGGAGTTTATAAAAAGCGCAATGAAAAGGACAGGCATCTGAGGTCCAAAACCAACGAGGCCTCCACTAGGCCAGTCGCTGGTTCGCCGGTTCTCAGTGAGATGCTTTTGCAGCCCCTGACGCCCGCTACCTCATGGCCACAGGCCGCTTCGACTCCCACGTAGAGCCGACTAGGCCTCTGGATACTCAAGGTATTGGACACTTGGAAACTTTTCCCTCAGATGGGTCCGGAGCTGCTGAGCAGGCATCTGCTTCTGAGGGTGTTTTCTGACCTACACAGTTAAATGTCAAGCCAATATCTGCTTCAAAGGCAAAGACTAAAGCAGTCTAAAGACAAAGAAACAAGTACAGCATTCTCCTGGACAGACTTCCATGCCTAAGAAACAGATGCTTAAAATGGCCGAAAACCTCATTACTGTAATCAGCGGTTCCCATCCCCCTCCTGAGAAAAGGCCTAGGCAGGATACAGACTGACTCCTCTGATCAGGTTTCCATTTCCTCTGATTCCTCTTCAGACCAGGGATAATCTCTACCCTACTATGAGGACTCTGATGCTGAAGAGTCTATCCCTTCAGCCTCTCCTCCTGAGGATTATTCTTTTGGGGAAAAGCTGCATACCATGAGGGAGCATTTTCACTGGGAGAGCCAAGATTACTCAGAATCTAAGAAAAGGCTCAGAGACTTGCTTTTACTACCTCAGCACAGACCTCCTGCTATTCCACCTGTTCTAGACATTGTATATGTATTTTCAGAGTCCGGCCTGTCGCCTGACTCTTTGTCCCCTGCTCCTGTTAAGCCAGACAGATACTAGAGAGTTCCAGACTCTCATAAATTTCTATATAAAAACCCTGCTGCTGACCCAGAAACTATTTCTCAGGGTCCCAAAGGGGTCAAGGCTTCCACTGCAAAAAACCCTGTCCCCTCTGATAGGGATTCTAGGGCACTGGACAGATGGGGGAAAAGTTTACACTTCTGCTACCTTGGCTGTAAGGGCTTTAAATTGTCAGTTTCATATGCTTAAATATCAGCAATACTTAATGTCACTGCTAAAACAGAAAATGTTGACAAATTCAGAATGTTCTGATAAGGAAATGCAGGATTTATTGCATGCAGCTGAACAAGTGGGAAAGCATACTTTGCAATGTGGTTTTGATTCACTCGAGGCCTCTTGCAGGGCCGCTGTTACAGGTTCTGTCATTAGAAGGCATGCCTGGTTAAAGGAACAGAATCTGCCTGATCATGTTAAAGCAAAATTATTGGATGCTCCATTACAGCATGATACTTTGTTTGGTGTTAAGGCAGAAGAGGTGTTGAAGAAAATGGAGGATAAAGCTAAATCTATGCAGATAGTTAAGGATTTCCTACAGGTACAGCCACCCAGATTTAGCAGGAACTGGCCTTCTAAGAATTGGTCCTTTCAGGTGTCAGACAGACCACAAAGAGGCAGATACAGATGCCCTAGAGGCAGATCTCAGCCCCAAGGCTCATACAGGCCTAAACAGTGGGGTACTTCTACCTCCAAAAGCAGAGAAGACAAATCACAGCCTTATAGGAAACGGTCCCAATGACTTCCCTCTGCCAATGCCAAACACTTATCTTTTGGCAGCACCCTTAGGGGGAAAACTAGCACTTTTTTTCACAAAATTGACACATGATCACCCAGGACAAATGGGTCTTGAATATAGTATCTCAGGGCTACAGGTTCCACTTTCACACCCTTCCAAAGGCAAAAGGTATTCTAGACCTGCCACACAATTAATGGGCAGAGGCACAAAAGCAAGATGTCCTTCAAGGATGCATCTGCAGTCCTAACAAATGGGTTGTCCTGTCGTCAGGCAGCCCTTCGGTCGGCAGATGCTATCCTGTTCGGACATCTACATTTATGGTAGGTACAAAACTGTACTTTTCATCCCTCATGGACATAAGGGCTATTCAGCGAGTACCACAGCAAGAGCAGGGACAAGGATTTTACTCTACTTTTCTTGTTACCCAGAAAGGGCAAAGCCCGGAGACCAATACTGGACCTGTCTATTCTAAACACTTTTCTGGACGTTCCAAAATTCAAAATGTTGACTCTGCAGCAGCTTCTGCCCATGCTGGGCAAGAAGGCTTGGCTTGTAACTTTGGACCTCAGAGAGGCATGCCTGCATGTCCCAGTCAGACAAACTTGCAGAATATAGCTCAGATTCATAGCTGGCTCAATGCACTACCAATTCTCTGCACTGCCCTTTGGCTTATCTACTGCACCCAGAGTCTTCGCAAAATGCCTGGCGCCAGTGATTGCATTTTGCATACAAAGAGGAATACAAATATATCCTTACTTGGACGACTGCCTTATTCAAGCAGAGAACAAGGACATTCTACTGAAGCATCTGGCGTTTGTAAAAAGATTACTAATTTGCCTAGGGTACACAGTGAACGAAAAGAAATCAAAACTGGTAACCTCTCAAGAGATAATATTCCTGGGTGCAAGCTTAAATACAACTGCCCAGATGGCTTATCTCACGCCAGACAAAGGCAACTGACTTCTTACTTCGAAATGATGGCAACAAAGACCCAGTTATCTGCAAGAAAAATTCTGCAGGCTTTGGGCTTCATGGCGTCCTGCATTCTGCTAATTCTATATGCAAGACTGCATATGAGGAAACTACAATGGTATCTAAAAAGTGTTTGGACTCAACATTGCCACAGCCTGGAAACATTAATTACCCTCATTCCCTGCTTCAGCAGGAGTTTCGATGGGCACAGGCCTGTCACCACAACAAGGGACAGCCTTTCACTTTACCCACAGCCAGGCAGGCACTAACAACAGATGCATCAGATTATGACTGGGGGGGGCCCACATGACAAGAAAATGTATTCAGGGCACATGGCCTGCAAGCCAAATGCATCTTCATATCAATCAAAAAGAGATGCTAGCTGTACAGAATGCCCTGACAGCCTTCAAGGATCTACTTCATCCAGGACAACTGCTGATAGACGGACAATACTACAGTCATGTGGTACATAAGCAAGGAGGCACACATTCCTACCCCCTCTGCAGACAAGCCATGACTTTGTGGAACACAGCATTGACTTACCAAGTACACCTGCAAGCACAATTCCTGCCAGGAAAGACAAATACTCTGGCAGACTAAGCAGAAACCTCATGTATCCTCACGAGTGGAAACTAGATCCACAAATCTTCAGCATGATAACAAGGAAATGGGGATGCCCAGACATAGACCTATTTGCCTCCCCTCACAACTGCCAACTACAGAGTTTCTGCACAAGGACTTATCACAAACAAGCATGGAAAATGGTTGCCCTGTCATTCAGCTGGAAAACCCTTACAGTATAGTATATGCCTTTCCTCCTCTGCCTCTCCTTCCCAAGGTACTCCTAAAGGTCAGGCAAGAGAAGCCAAAAATGATACTGATTGCCCCAGACTGGCCATGCCAGCACTGGTACCCAATTCTAAAGAGCTTGCCTCAAGGCCCAGCCTGGACATTACCTCAAATCCCTCATTTGCTGTCCCAACAAAACAATCAGATTCTGCACAGCCAACTCAGAACCCTAAATCTGGCTGCATGGCGGATAATGTAATCAGTCAGAACACACCTCTTTCTAAAGCAGTTATGGATGTTATTTTGGAGGCCAGGAGTCCCCGCACCAGAAAATCTTATGTAGAAAAATGGAAGAGATTCTGTGCTTGGAACCAGGCACAAGGAATGGACACGCTTGTACCAAATATCCCTCAGATTTTACAATACCTGAGATGCTGGACAAAGGCCTATCCTTCTCATCAATTAAGATCCATGGCCATTTCAGCTCATTACAATATGGACCCACCTATTTTTTCACACCCACTGCTAAGGCAGTACCTCAGAGTGGCCAAAAACATAAGACCTCCAAGGAGAGCTCCAATACCTGCATGGGACCTCAATTTTGTCTTGGAAAAGCTCGCACTGCCTCCTTTTGAGCCAGCCAATACAGCTGAGATAAAATACTTATCATGGAAAACAGCTCTGCTCCTAGCAATAACTTCAGCAAAAAGAGTCTCAGAGTTACAAGCACTAATGGCTGTGGAACCTTTTATTATTTTCCATCCGGACGTGGTATCTCTAAGGACAAACCCAACATTTATGCCTAAGATAGTGTCCAGTGTGGCTCTTAACCAAACCATTCATTTACCTACCTTTTATCCAAACCCACAGAATAGGAAGGAGAGAATACTGCATTATTTGGACATGCACAGACAGCTACGTTTCTACCTGGACAAAAGTAAATCTTTCAGAAAGACTGAGCAACTCTTAGTGGCATATGCTGCAGGATCGCAGGGAAAAGCTATTTCAAAACAGACTGTTTCTAAATGGATAGGTCACTGCATTCGTTTCTGCTATTCACAACATGGCAAATCAGTGCCTAATGGCATTAGGCCACATTCAACCAGAGCAGCAGCCACTTCAGCAGCCTTACTCAAAGGAGTACCAACCAAGGACATTTTGGAGCCTGCAACTTGGACTTCAGTGCACACTTTTACAAAGCACTACCACTTACCGCATTACTCTAAATCCAGAGCAGGCTTTGCCACTGCAGTTCTGCAGGCCTCATAGCCACTCCTAATTCCATTTAGGCCCAGCCACCCAACCTCAGCTTTGGGATTCAACCCAAGTGTAATGACTGCAACAGTGAAACACGAACATAGTACAGTTGTGTACCTACCATAAATGTAGATGTTTGAGTGTATTCACTGTTGCAGTCCTGGTTACCCTCCCACCATCCCCCTTTCATTGCTGGGACTTATCTGTACTTCTCTATTCTATACAACCTATGTGGTGTATTTGCTTGTAGATGAAGGTAGTGTTGATTTTAGTGTATGCTTTTTTATGAGCAGTATTTTTAACCTACCCTTTTGGGGGCACCTGACATCTAGGGCAAGAAAAACTGAAGAAAATGGCGTCTGCTGCATCTTTTATACCCCTGGCGCACTGACGTCAGGGAAGAGGCGACAGCAACCGACGCCAGACCAGGACTTTGGAATTCAGGCCAACTGCGGGTTGCCTGCCAGCAGAATACCCCAAGTGTAATGACTGCAACAGTGAATACACTCTAACATCTACATTTATGGTAGGTACACAACTGTACTTTAAGGGCCTCCACATATGTGGGTTTAGTGTTGCTATGTGTGGGTGTTGGTGGTGTGGGTTAAAAGGGCTATGTGTTGCTTGAGATGTAGTGCGGGTGTTAACCTTCTCCCTCCTGACTGCCTAGCACAGTCTTGGGTGGAGAGAGCTTTGCTTCCAGTTTGGCTATGTAAGTGCATCTCTCACAGGTTGTAGTGTTGGGAGGTAGGAGGAGAGGGTTGTTTGTGTACATGAGGCAATTGCTGCATTGCCCCAGTATGCCCAGGTTCACCAGGTGGACAAGAGAAATTGGCTTGTATCAGTTTAAGACTTCCTAGTGCTTTCCAGCAGGTTTTAAAGCAAGTGCTAGTCACAGGGATGCTTAAAGGTAAGATGAAAAAAAATGGTTTATCCTAAACACTGCAGTGTGCACTAGAAGAGTTAGATGTGAAAGTAGGTAACTTAAGTTTTACCTGTCTAAAAAGTTAAGTTTTAGTGGAGAGTCACTATTTTTGAAACAGCAAGATAGATTGAAAGGGGGTGGTCACTTTTGTATTCTGGTACTATGGAATACATTAGGATGGCCAATAAATTTAAATAGTTGGAGGAGTGATTTTCACAAAATGATAACAAGCCAGTAAAAACAGAGAGGAAATGAGTTGTATGGTCAAATTAACATAAGGGGAAGGCAACTAGAAAGACAGTGGTGTTTAAGAACACTACAGTAACCAGGTGGGAGGGTGGGGGAAAATATTTCTGCCTGACTCACAAGAGGCAGAGCTGTGGTGTCTTCATGTTTTAGTATGCAGTTAAAAGCAAAATACAAGTAAAACACAAGGTAAATAAAACAAATCGCAGTATTCAAAAAATATATATAAAATATTATAAGTTGCGCTTCTCACTTTATAACCTTTAATTCCAACATGGAGCTTGCTCTTTATTCTGTACCTGTATGTATTAATCATTATTCTGCAACTGTATGGAGTTTTTCTCCCCAGGACTCCACTGAAAACAGACATTAGATGTCCAGTTGGACTATCCTGGTCAACAAATGATAAATACTTTGGCTTAAAGTAAACTCTGATACCACTTTAGGCACAAAAAAAAAAGGATTATTTATCAAAGGAACCTTGTCTCTATGGAAAATGAGATAGGGTTGACTCACAGTAAGAACTTGCGGCTAAGGTACCCTTCTTGCAGAGGTCAGAGCAGTCAGTAAAGTAGTTTACCATGTTACGAACCTCAAGTCAGCCAGATTAGATTAGCTGGTTCAAATGAAGCAAGCAATAGCTTCTTTAATATAAAATTAGGATCCCAAGAAGGAGCCACTGTTTTTCTTGGAGGTCTGTTATGCAAAACCCCTTTCAAAAACATTTTCACATGAGACTGCATTGAAAGAAGAGGGATCTGTGGGCAGACATGCTGAAGTGGCTGGCAACTGAATTTTGATGGATGAATAAGAAAGTCCATAGGATAGTAACTCACTCAGCTTTGAAAAGGTGCTAGTTATGTTTTTGACACCAACTAGAAAATATTTTCCATTTGCTATTTCTGTCCTGTTCAACCATTGGACTCTGGTCCACTCTCGTCACCACCAGATGTGTGGATCTGGGTTCTGACTCCACACCTACCCATAATCCCTCACCACTTTCATTTGCCACCTGAAACAATGTGTCGATTTTTTTCTGGGGTCCTGATCTCCAGTATAGTTTTCTATGATAAGTAGCAACCTTTTTCATGTGATTGTTCTCCTTTACCCTTGTGTTAGAGTATCCTTTGCAGTACTTTTGGTATTGTTATAGTTTTTTATTGTATTAGATAAATAGCATTTAGACTTTAAGACATGTCTTGGCCTCATGCTTTGGCATGTGTTGCTTACATAGATTTTTTACTTAAGAATTTTTTTTGGTGTGCAGCATTAGAATAACTTTAAGGTATATTTTACAATGTGCCATTTTTCATAGTGTGGTTTGTGTGTATGCTTTCATTATGTTAGATGCATGTTTTTGAAAATGCGTACAGCCTGGACACAAAATTCTGCCTCAGGATCTCCATCGCTGTTTTTTCTTTGGTATCTGAGCATTTATTGTCTGATTGTGACAATTGGAAACAGTTTGACAGTAAAGCCTTGCAAAGTCATAAAGGCAAGTTAGTTTTAAAACTGTTGCTCCCTCCTCTTCCCCTGCTAAGGTATCGGAAAAACAGAAGGAAAGGAAGAAAAAGAAAGGGAAACACAGAGAACAGAAAACTTTGGAAAATTCCCAGGAAAGAACAAAGAAACATTCTCCTGAGACATTAAGTCTCTTGGGTCTGGGAGAAAAACTTCTTAAAGAATTTGATCAGACAACCTCACAGATCCAATTACCATCTACAAAGGCTGAAGGTCTGACAGGATCCAATGATTCCTTGCTTGCACTCACCAATATTACACAACCCCAGAGACTTGAGAGCTTCCTCAGTGGCTTCCTCTTCTCAAGTCAGCTAGGTCTTTAAGGAGCCTTATAGAAACCGAAGTGGACAGAATGATGCAAAGATTCTTGAGAACAATGGATCCAGTTGGGGGTGGTCTGACTTCATCCCCCAAGATGGATCTGAGATACATTCCAACCACTCTTTCCCCTCTTTCTGAAGCTCCACTGTTGAACCTGAACCTGTCTTCTGGTCAGCATTCCTTGGATCCGACTATCCCAGAGGTTACTCAGTGCCGACAGCTTTGACACTGTCCATGGCCCTCTCTGTTGATGTCAGAAGGAGTCAAGACTCAGAGCTCAAGCATCGAAGTCTGGTGCCTTGAGGTTAGATTGGTTTCTAAGTTTTGGATCCATCTTTTCCTTTGGGTGCTTCTGCTCTCAAAAGCTTGACTCTGATTAGTTTCAGGGTTAATTTGAATTGCATCTGGGCAGGCATTCTTCACTTCTATTTGTTGGATGGCCACTCTGGATCCGATTTCAGGTTTGGGCTTCAATACCTTTGGAAGGGTTCCCCCAGCCAGAGGAGTTTCCTTCAGCTGGCGCGGATCCAACCCCATCTCACAGTTCAACGGTTTCCTCATTCCAGCCGTTCTGCTTCACAGGGACAGTCACCAGGGGAAGTGCTCTGAGCTACAAATCCAATTCCGACCCCACCATTGAAGATCTACAGCAACAGGTTTGAGGGAAACTGACATGCAAGCGGAAACACATAGATTCTTCCCCTAATCGTTTCTGAAGACAGGCATCAGTGAAGAGGAAGGCTCTCCCAGAACTCCTTTTGAAGATGTCACCTTTGACAAGATCCTAGAACTGCAAAAACAGAAAGGAGGATGGTACGCCAGTATACCTTTCCAGGAGGTGACTGTTACTGGAAGCTTTTGGGGCTGCTTCATTTACTGCTTGGGTGGTCCCTGCGTCTGATTCCCCTCATAGATCTCATCACGCAGAAGGCATGAAAGGAACCTGACACCACAAAGCCTACTCGAAGAGACCTGACAAGATCACTTTCATCACCTAAGGATAAAGCACACTGGAACAAAGGTCCTATTGTTGATTCTATGGTCCTGGCAGCAGCCACAAAGGAGGAATTGTCAGACAAGAGTTCATCTGTCCATCCCCCTGATAGTCTAGGGCTTTGGACAGATTTGGTAAACCTTTCAGCAACCTTTTCCATCAGAGCACTAAACTACTTGGGCCCGCATGAATTAACTACCAGGGGATATTCAGAAAAAGGTGAAATATAAACTGGCTACCAACATTTTCATGTGTCTGATTTTCAGTGCGGCTGATGGAGAAACCAGGGCAGCAAGCACTGAAGTAGTTATTTGACTTCATGCATGGATGCGAATGTGTGACTTTGTGGAAGGCTTTTAGACATCATTTGTAAGTGCCCCATTTGATAGATCCACATTATTTGGAGCAAAAGTAAGATGCACTTAAGAGGAGTGAACGAGATTGTAGAATTGTCTGCCCCAGGCATTCATTTCTCGACCCCCCCCCCACAGGTCCTTCGTAAGGAGCCAGAGAGGGACCAAATAGATTTGGTTTAAAAAATCGCATGGCTTTACCCAGGGCACTCACTCTGACAGACCTTCCAGAGGCAGAAGAGAGAATGGATACAATGGACCGTCACCCTAGGGGCAGAGATGGATGCAAAGTCAAGGGTTTCAAGGTCCCTTCTTGGCCAAATCCAGCACTCCTGTGAGATTTCCTGACTTCCGTACTCTGGATCCAGCTACCTGGCATGCCATCACTTCAGACATCTGGGTGTTAAGGATAGTCCTCAGAAGGTACAGAATACCTCATAGAAAACCCAAACAGAATTTGAGGTTTCCTCAAGTGCACCCCATCAGTTGTAGTCCGCAGAAGTCAACTCTGTCCTAGAAAAAAGAGCCATCCAAAGGTCCCACCAGACCAGGTAGGATCTGGAGTCTACACAAGGTTCTTTTTAGTTCCAGTGAAGACAAGGGACCTAAGACCCATTCTGGACGGCAGTCACCTAAATCAATTTGTGAAGTTCCAGATGGTCATAGTTCACTCCATTCTCTCCTTGCTGGGAAAGTACTTTTGCCTGTGCTCAGTAGACCTTCATGATGCTTACTGTCATATAAAGAAAGACAGGCAAACCTGGTGGTTTCTCCATTTCAAGGTGGGAGCCAGTCGCTACCAGTTCCGGGCTCTGCAGTTTAGTTTCATCACTAGTCACTTTCAAGCTGGACTTCCATTAAAGGCATAGATCCCTTTTCTACCTTTCTTCCCCACATCTTAGAATTCTTATCAGAACTGTTTCATAACGGGTCTAGCTTCTGTACTGTAAAAGTTCAACTGGCTGCAATTTCCAGCTTTCATTTTGGCCAGGACCACACACCTCTGTAACAGGTCTTAAAGTTAAGGCCTTTCTTAGAGGTACCTTCTTTCAGACCTCCTATCTGGGATCCTATGCCCCTGTGGGTCATTTCATTAGTACTGCAGGTTCTCATGAAACATCCATTCGAGCCAGCTGCTACTGCGGATTTAAAATTCCTATCCTGGAAAACCTTTTTTCTTAGTAGTGATTACGTCCACCAAGAGGATTTCAGAGCTACAGGTTTTATCCTGTAAACCTCTTTACTTGTTTTCCAAGACAGAGTTTCTTTGAGCCCTAATCTTTCCTTTTTCCTCAAGATGGCAACCAAGTCTAAACTGCAACAGTCAAGTGACCTGATTCCAGTGTTGTTTTCCAAAATACTGTACAAAAGGGGGAGTATAGCCTTCAATTACTGGACTTCCATAGGCAGCTACAATTCTATTTACATAGAACAAAAGAAAACAAAGTCCGATCAGCTGTTTGTGACATTTTTAAAAGCAAGAGAGAGAGGCATGGAGTAACTAAATCCATGCTATGTAGGTGGCTGATTGCGTAGCATACATATGTGAAGAGTCAGGAAGGTCATCATCAGAAAAGCCCACTCGACAAGGTCAATGCCAACTTCTACAGTTTTTTAGAAATGATTACCTATAGATGAAATATGTGCAGCAGACACTTGATCAACAGTTTATATGTTTCTGTCTCATAAGTTGGATTGTACAATCCAGGTCTTGCTGTTCCTTCTGCTCTATGCTGCTGAGGAGGAATGTTCTTCCTTGAGTCCACCCAAGATTACAGCAGCTGGGGAATCTGTCCCAATGCTTGAACTTAATGAAAATGGATAACATTAGATATGAAAGTTGTATACCTACCGTAGTGATAGATCCGTGTTGTCCAGTTTTCTATTTCGGCATCCATCCCTCCCTCCCTTCCCAAATTGTCGTATCTTTGTTGGAAATTGAAATTATTCTGCAAGAGTTGTATACTTTATCTCATGATGTTTAGTGTTGTCACTGTGTAGTAGTGTTGTATACTAGGCAAACTCTGTCTGTGGTAAAAGAGAAAGATGGTGAGGGATTATGGGTAGGGGTGAAGTTAGAACCCCGGATGCATGCATTTGGAGGTGGTGAGACTGGACCAAAATCCCAGTAGTTGAACTAGATGAAGGGCAACATGGATCTGTCGTTATGAAAAGTAGATGTATTTTCTAGTAGCATTTTTTTTGGATT
Organism: Protopterus annectens; assembly: GCF_019279795.1. Lineage (NCBI taxonomy): Eukaryota > Metazoa > Chordata > Ceratodontiformes > Protopteridae > Protopterus > Protopterus annectens. The sequence continues at coordinate 324,275,265 of NC_056731.1, forward strand.
CATTAAAACCTGTTGCATATCCTCAGTAAACGGGTGCTTAAAGGGAATGTTAAGACCCTATCATTCAGGCATTCTGTTGAAGTTGATTGGTGTTGGAACATATCAGACACCCTTGTTCTTGGGTGAGTACATCCATTTTGTGTGCAAGCTTGCTGTAATTACCTCTGACCATTTCCACAAGAGGGTAATACCACTGTTGCCTGGCCAGAAGGGAACATTGGGGGATTCCTTCTGAATCTTCAGAAGTATGTTGGATATTAGTGAGAAAGGTGGAAAAACATACAGGAACATTCTTGACCAAGAAAAGGAAAAGATGTCCGTCTTCCAAGGCCTTCTTATGTGGAGTTCAGCTCAGAGACAGGGCAAAGAGATCTATGTGAGGAACTTCCACAGATGGATCAAATCTTAAACCCCCCCCCCCCAATTTAGTTTACATTCATGAGGGTCTGCCTTTGTCTTCCTCAGCTTGTCTGCCACACAGTTTTGCTCTGATGGGATGTAGCAGGCCTGTAAAGTGAAACCGTGCTATAAAGCTATAACCCAAGCTATATGGCTAAATTGCAGAGGGGAAAGACCTGGTTCCCCCTTGTTTGTTGATGCACCTCATGACTATAGTATTGTCTGTAACAACGTGAAGAGGTCCAAGGGACCAGAGGTGAGAGACTTTGTTAGAGCATCTGTTGTATATTTATGTGCTTGGGTCTGTCTTTCGTGTCCAAAATGCCTTGCATTTTTGTCTCTCCAGATATTGTTCCACAAGGAAAGTCTGAGGCTTCTGTGGTCTATGACTACTTTGGAGCAAGGCATGAGAAAGGGAGACTTGGATTAAGGGTATTTGTTGTTTCCATGAAGCAGTTTCTCTTCTGACCAATCCCAGAACTGGGATTTGAAAAGATAATGGGTGTTTGGTGCTGGGACCAAACAGACTTCAGATACGAGTGTATCTTTTTCATGTAGAGTCTTGTCGTGGGTATCGTGAGAATCATAGATGTCATGAGACCCAAAATCCTATGGTATTTCCTTGAAGAGGCTGAAGTCTGAGTGGAACCTCTAGAAATAGATCTACTTATAGATTTGTTTTTTTTTTCAGTGGAAGAAAAGCGCTTTGAACTTAGGTGTCTAGCAGACACCCAGAAACACAGTCATGTGTGAAGCAGTTAAAAATGGCTGAATATTCTCTTGGAAACCCAGCTTGTGTTAGAGATCTCTCACCTAGGAAAGAGATTCCTATCATTTTGGAAAGACTCTGCAAAGATAAGCAAGTCATCTGCATTTGAAAAAAGTAGATACCGTATAGCCTGCAAATGTGCTGTAATTGGAACTAGACACTTTGTGAACACTGATGCGTTGAATACTCCAGGTGAGGCAGATAACTGATAATGTCATCCTGACACACAAAATCTTAAATGGCTGAAATCTGGACAGATGGGGATATTGATAAGCATATGTTAAATTTAGTACTACTAGGAAACTTAATGAGGAAGTACTACTAGGAAACTTAAATGAGGAAGAAGAGTTAACGGTTTTAAAGTGACAGCATTTTGAACTTTGGCACTCACAAAATGGTTTAAGAAATAAAGATCCAGAACTGTTTCCTGGTGTTTCCTTTTTTTGGTACCAAAAAATCCTTGAATAAAATCTTTCCCAAACTGGAAGGAGAATCTGGATGTTTTACTCTGAGACAACATATGTTTGTTGAAGGACATGGAGAATTGGAGGAATCTGTCTGGTGCATGAGGAATTTCCTTCTCCTGCCATCTGTAGCCTTGATGAATTATCTTCAGAACCCATTTGTCTAAAACTGCCTTTTGCTAAAGAGAGAAAGAGATTTCAGATTTTCTGGAAGGGAAAGGATCGTCAGGGTGGGGGAGGGGATCAAATCCTCTAATACTCATTCCGACCTCTTGAGACCCCTTGCCATTGCTTCTTAAACATCTATTTACCAGCATTTTGCAGACACTATTTTTTTTTTTTTTTTTTGCTAAAATTGAACAAGGAGATAGAGAATCCCTTGGAAAATTCAGAAAAGGAGGGGATGAAAAATCTGAGTGTGCGCCTGAATCAGTTTACCCTTCTCATCACATTTTTTGGGACATTCTGAGAACACAGCCAGACAAACCTTAAAACCGTACCAGTGGCCATAGTCTTGGAGGAAGTATAAGCAATGTCATACACACTTTAAAACAGTTGCGACCTGTGAAATTGGAAAAACTATAACATTTAAAGCAGATTTTCCTCATAAGAAGAAAGTGCAGACAAAACACTCATATTTTCAAAAGTAGAATAAACTTTTAACATATGAGCTGGCAGTTCAAAATTCTGAAAATCAAAGTTACAGAAGAATACACTTTTCCTTACTTGCCAATTATTTTATCATGCTTATCAGAAAGTGAGGGATTGAATTAACTAAATGTTTAGCAGCAGTAGGGTTAAGCTGTAGCTGTTTGGTCACGTTTGGAATGAGTGTATAAAAAAAACTTTAAGACTAAGGAACATGCAATCTATCTGCTTTTGTAGTGGCAGCATGCTGGCTGTCAGGAAAATTGCATGCAGTGATGCGCACATCCTCCAGTTCTGACAGCACAGGAAAGATGAGGAAAGGTTCTGCAAATTCCATTTGTAACTGCTCATAGTATATTTTTGAGGGGCTGAGGAATCTCATTTTTGACCCACTGAAAACACTGGCACCATCTGGAAACAAGAGCAACCCTCGTAGGGAGAATCAGGTAGTGTACTCTCCTCTGAATCCGAAGTCTGAGGAGAAATCCCTGCATCAGGCCCTTCATTGTTCTATCCAGATAAGAATCCCTACATCAGGCCCTTCATTGTTCTATCCAGATAAGAGTCTTGAGTTTCTTAAGGAAAGGAGGCATCAGGTTTCTGGTCAAAGAAAAACAACTTCCAAGGAAGATTAATAGCCTTAATTTGACTCTGATCCAGATCTAATAAGTTATACCTGTGCAGGAAAGTTTGAGCAGGCGCAAGTACATATTTAGCTTTGTTTCTTTTTGACAAAAACAATGGGACCATCATGTTTGTTAATGGCAGCAGCACCAGCTTTCCCAGAGATAGGCACAGCATTATGATGAAACAGGGAAGACTTCCTGCTCCCTCTACCAGGACTAACGAGTGGCTCTTCCTTACCCACTAAGGTAATCTCCGCAGCTGCCGGAGGACATGGCTAATCCCCAGTCCCTAGTGGTTGTAAATGCTGTACCAGAGAGATCTGGGGGGGGGGGGATGGTCTGGGGAACCAGCTTTAGCCACAGCAGAGTCACCCACTTGTGTCTGAGGCAAATTGCTAGCCTGCTGAGGTGGCAAAGGTTATTTATTTATCTTTTTCTTTTTGTGGCTGAAAGAGTAACCTACCATAGGACCAGTAGTTTGTTCCGTGGTCAAGCAAGAAATGGTGCCTCAAGCTGCTAAAAATTTAAAGTTGTAAAGTAAATTTTCCCAGTAGGGACAGTAAAAAGCAATTTTCCAGCCCAAAAAAGAACAATAAATGTAATTTTCCAAAGAAAAAGGTTTTAAACAGTTTTAATTAACTTTTAAACTGACTCTAAAAATGTGTGCTGCTCTTTAAAAGTACAGTTAACTCTGGTTCAACACCACATCCAGTATATTGTGCTGTTTGACGTATCCTTGCACCCATATTTTTTAGTGTAGTGCTAGTCATTGTGTCTTAGATCTTGGACTAGAAGGACTTTTATGGATTTCTTTGCTAGCCAAATTACCTCCTGTGGCACCATTGTGCGACATGCTGATTGTGTCCTAGCTTGGATAGTTTCATGCTTGTAAGCTCTGGTTTCCCAGAAATTGAGAGAGTACTTTTTGATTCGGAGTTAGAGGATTGCATTTGTCATGGCAGAGCTATACACATTATTTGGTTTATCTGTGTAAAAAAAAAATTTACGAGATTTGCTGAAGACTCAAGTCTAGGTTGAAACCCTTCTGTGCATTAAGGACTTAATGTTAGCTGATCTTTTCATGCCTTTTTTGCATGCTTGAGGATGTAGATGTTGCAGAGGGTGGAGAGGCCATTAGCATTTTGTTGAGCAATTTTTTTATTTATTTATTTTTTTTGTTGGACCTTTTTCACCAGGCTTTAGAGTGGTGGATAATCTGCATCAATGTGTGGGCCTTACTTTTCCACATCTGAAGCTTTGACTGATTCTGATGACGTAACATATCCTAGTGGGTAAGGAGCATACCTAGAACTTCACAGGTCATCAGAATTGTTATCCTGTACGAGAATGGACTTCAGGTTAACAATCTGGTCTGTTCCATTTAGTAGGCTCCTTGAGATGCATATAGTGCTGCCTGCTTTGGCAACTGTGCTGATACATGCAGGTGCAACACGAAGTGCTCCCAGTAGGCGTCTCCTAGATTTCCAATAGGTGCTGCTTTCCCCTTAGCATAGGGAAGCTGATGTCTGATGTTTGTTGCGATCCTGCCTGTGATGCTCATCGAACACTGTGTGGGTCACAACAAAGGCTTCATTCCTCTGTGCACACGGCTGGGATCATTGTAGTATTTTTGCATCTGCTGATTTCTTTCCAGCATTTCCTTCACTTTGTTGATTTTCTGGCATCAGGAGCATAGCTCAAGCAGGCATTCTGCTTTTCAGTCTCTGTCCATAAGTGGAGCTGGTAAAACTTGAGCTTTGACAGCGATTATTCCTGTATTCCAGAATTGCAAGATTATCTTCAAAGCCTAAAAGTCCTACACATCCGCCCTCCCGCCAAGTGAGAATACCCAGGAAGGCCTGTGTTTGGCATCCTGGATAATTAAACAAGTTTCAAAGTTCACAAAAGTTTTAAGTTTCACATTCTGCTATGTCTTTTCATCCAGAAGGCTACAGTCTTCATGGTGCAGATGTTCTTCGTGTTTCATTGTTGCAGTCATCACATTTGGGTTATCTGCCTGCAGTTAGCCTCAGCCGGCCTGAATACCAGAGTCTTCAAATTCCTGCATCGGATGCTGTCTCTTCTTCCATGACGTCAGGGGTATAAAACATGCAGCCGACGCTGTTACATCAGTCTTTCTTGCCGTGCGGTGCCCGAAGCAGAAGCAGTTCGCAAATGCCGGTCGGCCAACTCCTGATATTTTTGTTTTCGGGTTTCAGACCTGAAGTCTTCAAAAAAGATAAGTACCCCATTGGGGATCCTTTTTCCTTGCTCCAACTGATGTCAGTAAAAGTTAACAATTGTCTTACCTGTGGAAAGCAAATGCCTCTCAAAGATTTTAATTCGTACTGCATTCCCTGCTTAGGCCCAGACCGCAACGTCCCTTGCTGTCGGTTTTGTGCCTTGTTCAACCCCCGAATTATTCGTCATCGGGCTATCTTTGCAGCAAATTATTTTCGTACTCTGTCTCAGTACACAGAAATGGCTTTAAGCCATCAGACTACCGATCTTCCGAAAAACATAAGGATAAAGACAGAGACCACATAGGTCCAAAACTGCCGACAATGCTTCCATTAAGCTAGTCGCCAGTCCGCCAGTACTCAGTGAGGTGCTTTCGCAGCCCCTGATACTCGCTACTTCAGATTCGCAGGCCTCTGTTGAGATCCATTTCGGAGTCCGGTATGCTGCGAGATGCTTCTTCAACTATGGAACCTGCGGATGTCTCTACCTTGGATGGGTCCGGAGCCACTGTCCAGGCACCAGCTTCTGAGGGTGTATTCAGGCCTACAGACTTGCATTTTAAACCAACACCATCGTCTTCATCCAGGCGTAAAGCTAGCACCACGCCTAGAAAACAGACATCCAAACTGCAGGCTCAGACCCATATGCCTAAAAAAACAAATGCTTAGAATGGCTGACTACCTTCTTATTACCTTAATTAGGGGAAGCCAGCCTTCCCCCTCTGAGACCTACAACTGATTTTCCTTCTGATTCTTTTGATCAGGTATCTGATATTTCTGTCCCTTCTGATTACCAGGCTTTGCCCTTATCTACCTATGAGTATTCTGATGCAGAGGATTCCATTCCCTCTGCTTCCCCTCCAGAAGATTTTTCTTTTTGTGAAACCTTACACATTCGTAGGGAGCATTTCCGCTGGGAAAGCCAGGATTACTCTGACTCCAAAAAGAGGCTTAGGGAATTCTTGCTCCTTCCTCAACACAGGCCTTTAGCTATCCCTCCTGTTCTGGACATTGTAGATGCTTTCTTGGAATCTAGCCTTTCCCCAGACACTTTACCTCCAGCTCCCAGAAAACCTGACAGGTATTAGATTTCCTGACTCTCAAGTTCCTCTTCAAGAATCCTACTGCGGATCTAGAAACCATTTCCCAAGAACCAAAAGGCATTAAGGCTACTGCTGCCAAAAATCCTACCTCTTCTGATAGAGATTCTAGAGCCTAAGACAGATGGGGTAAGAAGGTATATACTTCTGCTACTTTGGCCATTAGGGCTTTAAATTGCCAGTTTCATATGTTAAAGTATCGGCAGCATATTGTGGGACTACTTAAACAGAAAATGTTGATTCCTGACTGTGCTGAACACACAGAATTACAGGATTTAATGCATTCTGCAGAACAAGTTGGTAAACATACTTTGCAATGTGATTTTGACTCTCTAGAAGCATCTTGCAGGGCTGCTGTCACTGGTTCTGTACTTAGAAGGCATGCTTGGCTTAAGGAGCAAAACTTGCCAGATCATGTTAAAGCTAAATTACTGGATGCTCCCTTAAACCCAGACCACCTTTTTGGCAACAAAGCAGAAGTCCTCAAAAGGATGGAGGAAAAAGCTAAATCTATGCAAACTGTTAAAAATTTCCTACAAGTACAGCATTCCAGATTTAGTAGGCATTGGCCTTCAAAGAACTGGTCCTTTCCAGTCTCTTCCAGGGCTTCAGTCCAAACCCAGGAACAGCAGACCACCTAGGTTAGTCTCAGGTTCCACACAGGCCAAAGCAGTGGGAGGCTCCCACTTCCAAAGCAGGGAGTAGTAAGCCACCACCCTACGGAAAAATGGCACAATGTCTTAACCTTAACCCTTCCATGCCCTGCTCAACTACCTGCTCCCTTAGGAGGAAAGCTAGCCCTGCATGCAAAAAAACCTGGAACTCATTACCCAGGACAAATGGGTTTTGAACATAGTTTCCCAAGGATACAGATTCCACTTCCACACGCTGCCAACCCCAAACGGTTGGCCAGACCTATCCCCAAATCAGTGAGCGGAGGCCCAACAGTAGGTTCTCTCTCTTCTAAGTATCAGGGCTATTCATCCTGTCCCAGCAGAACAAAGGGGACAAGGTTCAAGACTTTTCCTGGTACCCAGAAAAGTCAGCTCCTGGCGTCCTATCCTGGACCTCTCTATTCTAAACACCTTTCTGGTAATCCCAAAATTCAAAATGCTAACACTTCAACATCTTCTTCCTGTGCTAGGCAAAGATGCCTGGTTGGCAACCTTAGACTTATAGGAAGCTTACCTGCACATTCTAATAAGGGAATCTTGCAGGAAATACCTACGCTTCAGGGCAGGCTCCATGCACGATCAGTTCTCTGCACTTCTCTTTGGCTTATCTACTGCACCCAGGGTGTTCACAAACTGTCTAGCTCCAGCCATTGCATTTTGCAGGCAGTGAAATATTCAAATATACCCATACTTGGACGATTGTCTGATTCAGGCAGAAAGCCAGGTCTTGCTATTAAAACATCTGTCATTTGCAAGGAAATTTCTAGCCTCACTGGGGTACACCATAAACAAAAATAAATCTCACATAGTACCCTGCCAGCAGATTGTATTCCTGGGAGCAAGCTTGAACACAACTTCCCAGATGGCTTTCCTCACTCCGGAGAAACAAGTTTATTTGACAACCTACTTCAAACTATTGGTCACAAAACCCCAGCTATCTGCAAGGAAAATTCTGCAAACCCTGGGGTTCATGGCTTCTTGCATTCTACTAATTCCATATGTAAGACTGCATATGAGGAAACTACAGTGTTATCTAAAAGGCCTGTGGTGTGAACATTCTCAGGACCTGGAATCAATGATTTCTATCATTCCTTATATAAAGACAGAGTTCCTTTGGTGGGCAGAGGCCTACTACCAGAACAAGGGGCTCCCTTTCACTCTACCCTCTGCTGCCCAAACCCTAACAGACACATCAGACTATGCATGGGGGGGCTCACTTAGGGCAGTGCATTCAGAGCAAATAGAACCCGAGACAGATGCACCTGCATATCAATCAAAAAGAAATGTTAGCTGTACAGAATTCCCTGACAGCTTTCAAAGACCGCATTCTTCCAGGACAACTATTGGTAAAGACAGACCACCACAGTTATGTGGTACGTAAACAAGCGGGGGGGAACACACACGTACCCTCTCTGCAGACTAGCCATGATTCTGTGGAACACAGCCTTAAGCTACCAAGTGCACCTACAAGTTCAATTCCTGCCAGTCAAGCTAAATTCACTAGCAGACGACTTAAGCAGAAATGTCATGGACCACACGAATGGAAACTAGAACCAAAATTATTCAACCTCTTGAGGAACAAATGGGGGACTCCAGAGGTAGACCTGTTTGCCTCCCATCAGAACTACCAATTGGACAAATTCTTCACAAGGACTCCCCACAGTCAAGCTTGGAAAGTGGATGCCCTGTCCTTTACCTGGGAAAGCCTCTTGGTTTATGCCTTTCCCCCTCTGCCTCTCCTCTCGAAGGTTCTGCTAAAGATCAAACGGGACAAGCCAAGGACAATACTGATTGCACCAGACTGGCCACGCCAGCACTGGTACCCCTCTTGTGCAGTATGACACTGCTGGAACCATGGCACTTACCTCAGACCTCTTCTGTACTGTTCCAGCTGGCAGGCCAGATTCTGCACCCTCAGCTTCAAACCCTGATCCTTGCAGCCTGGCTAATTCCTTGAGCTCTCCAATAGCATCCCTCAGTAAGCAGGTGCTAGATGTCATTCTAGAGGCAAGGAAGCCTAATACTAGAAAATCCTATGCTGAGAAGTGGAAAAGATACTGTTCCTGGAGCCAGACTGTGGGTGGGCACAACGGTGCCCAGCTTACCTCATATTCTTCAGTACATAACAGAAATGCTCCACAAGGGCCTAGCCTTCTCGTCAATTAAAATTCATGCCTCTGCCATTTCAGCATATTGTAATACTGAGCCACCCCTCTTCTAACACCCCCTGCTAAAACAGTTTCTTAGAGGGGCCAAAAATTTAAGACCCCCCAGAAGAGCCCCCCCCCCCCACTCCAGCCTGGGACCTTAACTTTGTATTGGAAAAGCTCACCCCCCCCCCCCCCCGAGCCAGCTGCAATAGCAGTGTTGAAATTCCTTTCTTGGAAAACAGCCTTTCTTCTAGCCATCACTTCAGCAAGAAGAGCGTCTGAATTACAGGCAGTCATGACAGTGGAACCCTTCATTATCTTCCATGCAGACAGGGTTTCCCTCAGGACCAATCCTTCCTTTATGCCCAAGGTGGTGTCTAGTGTGGCCCTAAATCAGTCCATTCATTTGCCTACTTTTTTCACTAATCCACAAAACAAAGGGGAACGAATACTGCACACTCTGGACGTGCAGAGACAACTTAGATTTTATTTGGACAGGACTAAGTCTCTCAGAAAATCTGAACAGCTGCTAGTTGGCTTTGCTGCAGGGGAAAGGGCAAGGCCATTTTAAAGCAAACTATTTCCAAATGGATAGCCCATTGCATTAATTTCTGCTACAAGCACCATGGAAAACCTACCCCACGGGGGGTAAGATCACATTCCACCAGGGCTGCATCTACCTCTGCATCTTTTTTCAGAGGAGTCCCTACCAGGGACATCCTAGAAGCTGCTACCTGGAATTCTGTACATACCTTCAAGAATTACCACATACCTATTTTTTCTAAATCCAGAGCTGGGTTTGCCACTGCAGTCTTGCAGGGCTTAATATATGGCTCTAATGCTCTCTAACTTTCCTCCTCCGTTCCCTAGCTTTGGGAATCTACCCAAATGTGATGACTGCAACAGTGAAACACTAGGAACATAGTACAGTTGTGTACACTTAGATAAATATAGATGTTCTAGTGTATTCACTGTTGCAGTCCTGGTCACCCTCCCTCCAGCCCCCTGACTTCTCTTGGCACTACCTTTCCTTCTTGTTTGGTATATTTAAGTTTTCTGGTGTATTTGCTTTTTGATGGAGGTGTACCATAACATATAATTGCTTCCCATTGTGGGGGTACCTGACATCTGCGGCAAGAAAACTGATGTAATGGCTGCATGTTTTATACCCCTGACGACCTGACGTCATGGAAGAAGAGACAGCATCTGACGCAGGACTCCGAAGACTCTGGTATTCAGGCTGGCTGAGGGCTACCTGTAGGCTGATAACCCAAATGTGATGCCTGCAACAGTGAATACACTCGAACATCTTCATGTATGGTAAGTGTACACAACTGTACTTTTGCATACCCAAGAATGTTGCTGTTGCAGTAGAATGTAGATCTGGTAAGAAAGAAGTGATTCATCTACAGTAAAACGTAGGACTAAATGTGGCTGACATGACTGGTTTTGCCCCTAAAGCTCTTTAGGCTGTCTGCACTGTGACCTTTCCCTAGCTCCCTTGATGCTCCTTGGCTTCCATTTCTCTAGTTCTTCGCAGCCATGTATCAAGTTTTATCACTACAAGTAGTTCTTCAGGTTGCTTTGAATCAGAAGTTTTTTTTTTTTTTTTTTTTTAAGAAAAATAAGGTTCTCTGCCTTCAGTGTTGGTTAATGTTGTTCAGCAACATTCAGGTAACCCTACATTTTTCTTTATGAACTTTTTCCCCCAATCTCCACTCCCCTTCAGCATACCGTCAGTCTGCTAATTCAGCATTGGACCATGACATAGTTATTGTTTGATGTGTGCCTGCAGTGGATGCAGTATGCCTTGTGGCAGACATTTTTGATGTCTGTATTGCTTAAGAAAAGGACAGAACACCAAAGATGGCCCAGTGTTCAGAGTTTTCAGTTGTGCTACCCACAAGTGACACCTAGATAAACTCACTACCCACCTTGTGAAAGAGGCACTGCTATCTGGGCCTTTGGAAGAGCATTTTAGTTAAGCAAAGATTCTGAAGCTGGCCAAGTGCACCCCATTTCCAATGCTGGCCTTCACTATAGAGCTGGTGCTGATCGCAGAGTCCTATCCAGGAGAGTCGACTGCGATGTATGCTGTCCAAGCCTGCACCCCATTGCTACTCACAGCTCACTGTGTGCTGCAGCAGGTTTTGTTGGAGCTGGTACTGGTGGGGTTCATAGGTAGTTTACCCGACTTGCAGACCCAGGAGGCCACTTAATAGCCTAGTCCAAATTCTGAATTGCTCCAAAGCACTGTCTGAGTTAAGTGACTTGCTGTAGGTCACACAGCAGGCAAATGAAGGGCTAGGGAATTGAACCCTTCGCCACAGGACGCAGCTCATTAACATCTCCTAGCCCTAGTCCTCTGTACTAACTGCCTTTCAAAAACGTAAAACTCCTAAGGGAGTTGAATCCACAACTTTCGTCATTTACATTGTGCAAGGCATTTCATTTAGTAGCTGAGCTACATCAGCGGTTGATATCTATGCAGCTAGGTGACAGCTAATTAAGTTTGGTGACTAGCTTTGGCAGTAATTCTCCAGCCTTTAACTGTTTGATGGAGAAATATTGGGCGATTCTTTTGTCTGCCAATAAATTGTCTGAATTAGTGAATGTCATACTGCTTATTTCTTTATAAACATGGTAAAACAGTAGGCAACTATTGAAATTATTATAAAAAGACTTTTAAGCCAGTTTTGAAGGACACTAGACCATAGAAGGTACACCGTTGGTGGGGGATCTCATCCTTGTTGAACATTGTTCTTGTAAAAGTGCCATGAAAACAAAGTAATTTTTATCCTGTAACACTACTCGGGTCTTCAGTATCAGATGTTTTAATACTTGTGGGTCTGAATGGCTAATTTATTTGACCATTTGTAGTTCAGCTTTTTGTGGGACAGACTTCCTGACAATTTATGAACATTAAGTGACACTAAAAATTGTCGCTCTTCTAGTGCTTTGTATACGTATACTATTAAGCATCATGCTGCTACATTTAGGTTTACAGTTGTAGATAGAATTTGTCATCGGGGTTGTAATAAATTAGGTTGGCATGAAATTTTGAGCAAAAAGTAACCGGTTTGGATTATTCGATTAGGGGCATTATTTTTTTCTTGGATTAAATTATGTTTTGTAATTGGTTTCTTCTAGTGGGAAGGGTTTTGTCAGTCTGATTAATTTGTTAATTCATTCGTTCATTGTGATGTATGTAATGGAATTTCGCTGATGACATTTTTTTGCCAAAAATGGCTTTCAATACACGTATTAAACTTTTTGTATTGCTGTCTTTGGAGTGCTGGCCTATTCTTTTATTTGCTTTTTTATCTGTTCCACCTTCCTATACTTGTGTGGTTCTTGTTTGAGTATTCCTTACCATACTACATGAAAGAAGTCTAATTCTGGCAATGCACCCCAACAAACAAGGCCAGTGCACTAGCAGACAGGTTAAGTGGAGATCTGCTTCTACCATGTGATTGATCACAGGGCTGGGGAACTGCAAGTAGACTATTAATGGTAGTGGGGCCTGCCATTATTAGATGTCTTCTCTTCACCAGATGCCTCAGCTTTTGCTGTCTTGTCCTAGCTGAGGTCTAATGGGGAGAGAGAGATTTTTAGAAATGTGGCCTCATGAGCTTCTATGTTCCTTTCCACTGATGCCCCTGATACTGAAAGCCATCCTAAAACCTGAAGTCCAGTTTGACCTTAGGGGTTCATATTGACCCAGATAGGTATACTTTCAACTCCTGGCTCCCAGCACTGTGGAAAGGTTTCTAAAATTAATTCTGTATGGCTTAAATCCTTGCCCCTTCTGCCAGCCTCTCCTTTATATCATTACTTTAGGTTGCCAGTATGGCGTCTGTAGTTTTTTTTTTTTTTTTGTGGCCGTTAACCATGAACTCTTAAGTTTGCGCCAGTTGAACTTTGTAGAAGTCTTGTATCAGAAAACATATAAATGAAAATAAAATTGTAGCAGAACCTCATTTGCCACCCCTGTAACAAGTCTTTGAGGTACTTGGCAGGACCTTTTGAGCAAAGCTTTAATTGCTCCACACTGAGATCCATTTGACCTCCATTTCTGATTTTCATCCAGATAGCCACTGTAAGGGATATATAGAGGCTTCCTAAAAGGTGTGTTTTTCTGGAGACCTGTAAAGATACCCAGTGATTGGGGCGTGTACTTTATCCTTTGGGTACAAATGCCTGCACACATTTAGGACGGGCAGAAAAGCTGACCTTGGGTGTGTGTTGGAAGGATTAATTTTTCTAGTGGTAATAAAAGCCAAAAAGGTGTTAGAAACTTCAAGTCCTTTTGGTAACCTTCTCCAGACATGATTTTTCACAAGGGCAAAGTGGTCCTTTGAATGAACACATTGTTCAAATTCAGAGTAACCGCTCCATCACCCTGCCAGTTTTCTTCACCACCTGTCAAAGCACAAGGGGAATACCTTCTTCATTACGTGGATATTGACAGATTACAGAGATTGTGTGTCACCATACTCCGACATTAGGTATAATAAACTCTAATTTCTTTCACATCCCAGTGAAGAGACCTTCAAGTATCCAAACCCATTCTTTCTGGAAAGCTGTCCAATTGTAAAATATACTGTAGCCTCCTTTACCACAGCAGAATGCTAGTATCACCCAAGGGCTATTCCACTCGTACACTGGTCACGTTGACTGCCTTCCTTGATGTGAAAAAAAATCTGTACATTGAATTCCATCTCCACGCTAAACCCCCCACATTGCTTTTTGTGTGCAGTGCTCCATGTGCATTACATCATTCTTCTCTGTAGCACACTGATGGATGCACAGTTTGTGCATCATCATCAGAAATTACAAAACCATGTTATTCTACAGATTACAAGTGCATCCTGTTTAAAATGTACATAACATGAACACCCATTTACTGTAGGAATTGTCCAATTACAAATCCACGTAACACCTTCTGTGCCTCTGTTTCAGCACACTGCTCAGCAAAAATTACAGCAGTACCAACTGACTTGAAGACATTGTCAACTTTCTCATTTGAGGTTCTAATGTCTCTGACTTCGTCCACCACAACATAGCCTGCACATAGCCTGCTTGCGCACCCTACACATTTCCAACACATCATTTGCAGTTAGGTCTTTCTTTTGCATGTACAGCATGTCTACAAGGAATGTAAGAAATGTACTATGAGGACTAAGGTAATACACACATAGCCAAGTTGTTTGTTTTAAAACCTCACACGAACCACACCAGCACCAAACCAGGAGCAATAAATCAGAGAGCACACTTCAAGGAATCCGTCCACAGCTTGATACATATGTAGCTTTAATAAGTTGTTGAGCACTTTCGTTTAGGTAAAACTTCATCAGAACAACACCAAAATTAAAAAAACACTCTCATTTTATACCCCTCCTATTAATGTCACATGATACAATAAAACAATCATTTAAATGTATTTTGCTATTAAGTTAATACATTTTTAATTTTTTTTTAATTCTCTTTAATGTTTGTTTAACTTAATACCAAAATACATCAATTTCAATAAAGGGGCAATAGAACCACTAAACCAGGATAGTTGTAAGCATCTGATAAAATCTGCCATCTCAATTCATCCTTATCTAAATACTCGTCTATTACCCATCCTTTTAGATCCCTTCTAACCTGTTCAATAACTAAAAAATGAAAGTTGAGTCTCATATCTTTCGACATGTCTATAAAGTGCATTAGTAGACTTTCTGTTCCGGATATCCAACATATGTTCATATATCCTTCTCTTAAAAGGTCTACTAGTTTTCCCAATGTAAAATGCTAAACATTGGTTACATTGCACTAAATAAACCACATTAGAAGTATTACACAAAAAAGACCCTTTTATGTTATATTTCCTATTGCTAATAGTAAAAGTGTCCGTACAATTTATGTAATGACACAGAGCAACAAACACATTTTTTGTACCTAGATGTGACTTTGTGTGCACCTTTATACTACTAGACTTCTTTTTCCAATCTAGTTTTTAAGGACCTGTCTTTTTTTATAAGCCACTGTTGGTATTGGGTCTAATTTTTCAGCAACATCACCATTCATTAAAAATACATGCCAGTTTTTGCAAATGCTATCTAAATTATAAGTTGTAATAAAAGTAAATGCATATCTGTTATTAGAACCTGTTGATCTCTCTGTAGTTGTCATTTGTGTACTTGAACGTCCAATAGTAGGTACATAAATACCATTATTTCTCTTAGTGGTGACTTTGTGAAGTACACCACTTAATTGTTCAGTTTAACCCCTTCTATGAAACATATCCACCACTTTCATAGCTTCCAACTTAAAATTATCATCCATTAGAAACCATTTTCGCAACACGAACTAACTGTCCCTTAACTACTGCTTTTTTTGATATTTGGGGTGCCAGCTAGAATAGTGCAAGTAAGTGTTAGAGAAAGCAGGTTTCCTGTATAAATGTGAATAGAAACAATGATTTATAAAATCCTTCCCAATCAACATCTAAGAAGGAAGTCTTTTCCCTGTGATATTGTGAAGAAAATCTTAAAAAAATCCACAGTATTATTATTGTACAACAAAAATTCATTCAATTTTTCCTCTGTGTCCATCCAGTATATAAAAACATCATCCAAAAATCTGGCATACAAGGACCAACCGTTAGAATATTCACTTTGAAAAATATATTCTGTTTCCCACTGGGCCATGACATGGTTAGCAAACTGGGGCATAGGCTGCCCCAACACTTGTAATCTGTTTATAGGTTTGACCTTCAAAATAAATAAAATTATTTTTCAACACTACCTCCATCAAGGTCACACATGCATTTACTGTGGTGGTGTTTAATTTGCCAATAGAAAACAATAGTTCAAACCACAATAAACTTACGTCCTGAGATATTACAGAAAATAAATCATATGCATCCATAGTCATAAATATTCCTGTTCCACTGTATGGAGTGGTATTAATAATTTCTAGAAAATGCAATGAATCTTTTAAAATGTTGATATTGTTTAAAATACCATCCTTTATTTTACTATCTATCCACTGTGCCATATAGTAAGTTTTAGACCTGCATCCATCCACTATTTGCCTGAATGGTGGATTTTTTAGGCCTTTGTGGATTTTAGGTATACCAAATATACTAGCTATTGCAGGCTTTTCATGTAACATAAAATCCTAATAATTTTTCATTATTTGACCCTGTAATAACATTTCTTCTAATAATAAGTCAATGTTACGAAATGCTGCATTAATTTCATTTCGAGATACTGTGCGGTATTTATCACTGAACAGAAAAGCATTAATCTGATAGTGATAATCTGAGTTCATAACAACCATACCACCTCGCTTATCAGGTTTCAAAACCCCGATGATATAATCATCAATTAGTGTAATAAAATATTTTCTTCGTCAGTAACATTACAATATTTCACCCTACTTTTTGTCTCAAAATCTGACTAATATCAAACTCTTACATTTTTTAAAAAGTTTGAATAGAACTATTTAGGGGAGAGTTGAATACACTTGAACGATGCAATAAATTGTTAGGTAACCTGGATTCATTACCAAAGTAAACTTAAGATCACAAATAATATTAGTTAAATTTGCCCTTCTAGTTTGTACAAAGGTTAAACCTTTGCTTAGAATATCAGTATGAGCAGTATTTAATGTTTTCCGTTGTTAAACATTATAGAAAATTCAGTTGGTGACTTTAAAAATATTCACACAAAACATTAAATACTGGTCATGCTGATATTCTTAAGCAAAGGTTTAACCTTTGTACAAACTTTAAGGGAAAATTTAACTAATATTATTTGTGATCTTAAGTTTACTAGAAAATTGAATTTTCAAGTGGTGATTGGTAATGAATCCAGGTTAACTAACAATTTGTTGCATCACTCAAGTGTATTTTCGTCAGATTTTGAGACAAAAAAGTAGGGTGAAATATTGTAATGTTACTGACGAAGAAAATATTTTATTACACAAATTGATTATATCAGGGTTATGAAACCTGGTAAGGGGTGTGGTATAGTTATGAACTCTTTAGATTATCAAAATCCGATTAAATTTTGTTGTTCGGTGATAAATACTAAGCAGTGTCTCGAAATGAAAATGTAGAATTTCATAACATTGTTATTAGAAGACATGTTACAGGGGCAAATAATGAAAAATGATCGATTTTATGTTGAATGAAAAGCCTGCAATAGCTAGTATGTTTGGTATACCTAAAATCCACAAAGGCCTAAAAAATCCACCATTCAGGCCAATAGTGGATGGATGCAGGTCTAAAACTTATATGGCACAGGGGATAGATAGTAAGGTAAAGGATGGTATTTTAAACAATAATATTTTAAGATTTATGGCATTTTCGAGAAGTGATAAACACCATTCCATACAGTGAAACAGGAATATTCATGACTATGGATGTATATGATTTATTTTCTGTAATACCTCGCGACATAGGCTTATTGTGGTTTGAACAACTGTTTTCTATTGGCAAATTAAATAACACCACAGTAAATGCATGTGTGACCTTGATGGAGGTGGTATTGAAAAATAATTTTATTTATTTTGAAGATCAAACCTATAAACAGATTACAGGTGTTGCAATGGGGGTGATCTGTGTCCCTAGTTTTGCTAACCATGTCATGGCCCAGTGGGAAACGATATATTTTTCCAAGTAAATATTATAACTGTTGGTCCTTATATGCCAGATTTTTGGATGTATTTATATATTCGATGGACATGGAGGAAAAAGTGAATTTGTGTTGTATATTAATAGTATTGATTTTTTTTAAGATTTTCTTCACAATATCAGAGGTAAAAGATTTCCTTCTTAGATGTTGAGATTAGGAAGGATTTTATAAATCATTGTTTCTATTCAAATTTATACAGGAAACCTACTTTCTCTAACACCTATTTGCACTATTCTAGCTGGCACTCCAAATATCAAAAAAGGCAGTAGTTAAGGAGCAGTTAATTTGTGTTGCGAAAATGGTTTCTAATGAAGATAATTGCAAGTTGGAAGCTATGAAATTGGTGGATATGTTTCATAGAAGGGGTTATCCTGAACAATTAAGTGGTGTACTTCACGAAGTCACCACTAAGAGAAATAATAATAGATATGCATTTAGTTTTATTACAACTTATAATTTAGTCATTCAATTTTTGATAGTATTTGCAAAAACTGGCATGTATTTTTAATGAATGGTGATGTTGCTGAAAATTAGGCCCAATACCAGCAGTGGTTTATAAAAAAGACAGGTCCTTAAAAACTAGATTGGAAAATAGGTCTAGTAGTATAAAGGTGAACACAGCCACATTTATGTACAAAAAAATGTGTTTGTTGCTCTTCGTGTCATTACATAAATTGTACGGACACTTTTACTATTAGCAATAGAAAATATAAAAGGGCCTTTTTGTATAATACTTCTAATGTGGTTTATTTAGTGCAATGTAACCAATGTTTAGCATTTTACATTGGGAAAACTAGTAGACCTTTTAAGAGAAGGATATATGAACATATGTTGGATATCCGGAACAGAAAGTCTACTAATGCACTTTATAGACATGTCGAAAGATATGAGACTCATAATTTTAATTTTTTAGTTATTGAACAGGTTAGAAGGGATCTACAAGGATGGGTAATAGACAAGCATTTAGATAAGGATGAATTGAGATGGCAGATTTTATTAGATGCTTACAACTATCCTGGTTTAAATGATAGTTGTTCTATTGCCCCTTTATTGAAATTGATGTATTATGGTATTAATACATTTTTATTTTTTTTAAATTTTTTCTCATGTTTATTTTATATTTTTTTACTTTAAATGATTGTTTTATTGTATCATGTGACATTAATAGGAGTATGAAATGGGTGTGTTTTTTTAACTTTGGTGGTGTTCTGATGAAGTTTTATCTAAACGAAAGTGCTTAACTCATTAAAGCTACATTTGTATCTAGCTGTGGACTGGTTACTTGAAGTGTGCTCTCTGGTTTATTCCGGTTTTAAAACCTATGGCACCCCTTCTACAAACTCCACAGTATTTAAATGTTTTTACCAAGGTTGCTTCTGTCAAGCAACCTAGAAAAATTCAGAAGTAAACCTATTGTTGCTGACCCCATTGTCAAAGTTGCCACTTTCAGCTCTGATTTTTACTTAAACTTAAGCAGATGTATTGAGAAGACCGTTTATCAGCTCCAAACATAGAAATTTAAAAGTTTGCTTTTTATGGTGCAATTTTCTCATTAATAAGTTGTACAGTAGAAAGATGCCATCTAGAATAAGCCTCCATTTCTCCACCACAAAAAGTTCTCAGGTTGGCAGGAAGCTCACGTTCAAATTAAAAACTGTTAAGGCTGAATGTGAACTATCTTCACTAAATGACCATAAAGCTGCCTTCAGCTGAGCTAGGAAATTAGGAAGTAATACCCAGCAGTGCCCTGGTCTTAATTATAACAGTACTGCTTACACTGGTCCTGAGTTAATAGCCAGTATCTTAGCTTTGACTTCACACCCACCTACCCTGTTTTTCTTCTGCCCCCGCTTCAAACAAATCCTGCCGGCCATGTATAAAGCAAAGACCACTACATCTCTGGGCTGTAATATATGTGGCTTCTTCCTATTAGCACCAGGTTTGAGTCCGAATCTCTCCTTGGCCTTTTTGTTCTCAGCCTCTCTACAGAATATGCCCTTGATGACTGGAAAATTGTCACACTGCATAAGGGTTCTCCCCCTTCACTGATCCAGGTAACCAGAGGCCAGTTAGCCTTAGAAGTATGACATGTATGGTCTTTGTACATGTTATGTCCAAATTCATTAGCTTAGACTTGGAAATTTCATGAGCGTAGAGCCCTAATCAGTTCAGTTTTGTGAAAGGCAGATCCTGTCTTCTATTTCTGGCAAACGTCTTTAGAACAGTTACCAAAGCAGTAAACAATGGCCAATTCCATGCATACAGTTTAGATTGACCTAGGCATTGTCTTTAATACAGTTCCTCACACTGGCATTATTAACAAGCTAACACAGCTCAATGTAAACCCTTAATGTGAAGTTGTTAAATCTCGCCTTTTATTCTCACTGATGGGTTCGGAGCCGATCCTCTGCTCTGACATGGCCGATAGCAAGCTCAAGGTTTGCCAGTAGCTTGAGACCAAGCCCCTTATCTCACAATGCACTGCTGGAATTTCCTCAGATCTAGTTTGCCACGGCAAGAGAGATCTCAGTGATCCAGTTAGCTCGGACCATTTTAGAAACAAATTAACAGCAAGTCTATAAAAAAAGTTTTCTTTTTTTGTTTAAAATATATAGTGTGTGTTAGTACTATTATATTTACTTTCTAGTTAAATACTTAGATAGTATAAATAGTTTAAAAGTTAGGGCCTTGTTGGCTTCTTAGTTTGTGTGGGGCCATTAGCCCTTTTTTCTCTGCTATTAATATTTATAATATTATTTATAATGATCAGGCTTTTTCTGTGGGCCTCTTAGCCCTATATTTGTATCTATATTTGTATATGTATATAATACTGTTATAGATAGTGCCCGGATTGGGCTTAGTTGTTTGTGGATCTAATTTACTGATCTGAAGTAGTTAACTTCATTTGCTCTGCAATCTGTGGGTATCGGATCTGACTCTGATCCGAGCCGGCAGCTTTCCAAGCTAATGGATCCGAGCTCCAAGCTCCTCCCCTACCCATAATGCCCTGCCATCTCCCTCTAACCCTCAGATCTCGTTTGCCGTGGCTTCCATAAGCTTCTCTAGAATGAGCTCCGAGCAATAGTACTGTAAGCCAGTCTTTAAAAACATCTTTTCTGTCAGATTTTTCCTTTTCTTGGTGTGTGTGAACTCCCCCTATATTTTGTAGTCTTTGTTGGGTAGTTCTCTTGAATTTTAGTTGTTAGTTTTATTCCCCTCCCCCCTCTGCATGTGTGAAGGTGTGTGCTTGTGGGCCTATTTTTCTTTATTCTTTTACAATGGCTGAAGGCCCTAAAGCCATTTTCTCAAAATGTACTGAGTGTTTCTATAAGCTGTCTCCAGCAGATGGTCACACTCTGTGTGTCCTTTGCCTGGGGGTTGACCACCTTTCTTCGGGCTGTACCATCTGTGCAGCCTTCAACCCCAGGGCTTTGAAGGATAGGAGGTCGAAGTTCATTCTGGCGGGCCTGTTGCCCCCAGACTCTGCTTTTTCCACCTCGGTGGCGCCGGCCGTGACTGCCCCACCTGTCGCTCCTGATCCCCTGGCCGGGACTCACCCTCCCACCTTGGCCCAGGAGGAAAGGGAAAGCAGAAAAAAAGAGAGGAAAGCTAGAGAAGGAGAGGCACTGGAGCCATAAAAGGCGGTCCGAATCCACCTCTTTGGCACTGCCGTCTAAAAAGCTCGCCTCTCCCCTTAAGGTCTCTGGGCCTTCCCCCTCTCGGCTCTGTTCTCTACGATTCTCCCCGGAGCCAGAGGAGACCCGGTTGCCTTCAAGGTCATCCAGGCGGCCTTCCCGGCTGGCTTCGGTGGCCTCCTCTAGATCCACCAGAAGCTTGTCAGATGCTGATATGGACTGGATGATGCGTTGATTTCTTCAGGCCCAGATGCAGATGGGAGTGCTCTTGCCTCACCCCCCCTGGGGGAAGCTCGACACCTTTTTTCGCCCTCATCACTCCTTCTCCGACCCGCTTTTGGGGCTCGGAGCTATCGGATCCGACTAGCTTCGGAGCCGGGGTAGGGTCGGCGCCGACGGTGCTTCCTACTTCGGTGCCGACTGTACCCTCGAGTCTGTCTGATCCATTTTCGTATCAGAGCTCTCGGGGCCATGACCTGAACGTCGGATCCGAGGGGGCCTGTGGACCTTCGGCTCCGTCAAGGTCGGGGCACACTACCCTTTCGGATCCGGTCGGGTCACCTTCGGCACTGATCCGCACGTCTGATCCGAGGGGAATGCTTTCGGATCCAAGGGAAAGCAGTTCCCCCTCGGCATTTGATGTTGTGGAGAGTGTCCTCTCGAGGGATTCGAGGCCCCAGGCTCTTTCTTCGGATCCACCCGCCATTCCCTCTCATATGGGCCTGTCCTCCATCATCCGACCCCAGGGACAGCCTGCGCTTACATCCCAGATTGTTCCCATAGGGGAACAGGACATTGTTGGCGAGGCCTCTTTGGACAGCCCCCCCCGAGGAGGTCCCTCACAAACGGAAGTGCAAGAGGAGGCACTTGGACTCACCCGAGTCCCTCACAGAGGACATGGACTTGGAGTAAGGGGAAGGTTCCCCCCAAGGTCACCCCCCCCCGAAGACGTCTCCTTTGGAGACATCATGGAAATGTTACGCATTAGAGGGGGGTGGTCTGCCCAAAAACCTTCCTTGGATGAGTATGTGTTTCTAGAGGTGTTTGACGCAGGCCCATCTACGTCTTGGGTGTCCCCTCCCACCGATCCCTTGGTAGACCTCATTACTACCAGGGCATGGAAGGAACTGGACACTGTTGAACCAATTCCTTAAAGACCGGACAGGATCCTCAGCCCTTCCACGGACAGGACAGTTTGGAGCAAGGGTGCTCCAGTGGATGCCATGGTGGTGGCTGCTGCCACTAAAAAGGAATTAGCACAGGAAAGTTCCTCGGTGCATCCTCCTGACAAGGAGTCTCAGATGATGGACCGTTTGGGAAAGTGGATGTTTTCTTCAGCGACCTTCTCTGTAATGTCACTGAATTATATGGCACATGTGATTAGACTGCAGCGAGACCTGATTAAAGAGTACGCTGCGTCACCCCCATAGTCCATGTCGGCCGAGGACAAGCGTACCTTCTCTGCTCGAATGGCCACTCTCAAGTCAATCACCAACACATCTATGCGGCTCCTTTCCCATGCCACGGAGGGAGTGGCTAGAGCTAGCGGAACAGGCGTCTTACGTAGACAAGCCTGACTGCGACTTTGCGGAACCCTTCAAGGCATCCTTCGCGAACGCCCCCTTCGGTTCCACCCTCTTTGGCAAAACCGTCCGCGATACGCTTCTCCAGAGCGAGAAAGACGGGAAGACGTCTGCCGTCGGGATCCGCTTCTTGGCTCCTCAGAGGTCCTACTCCAGGAACCAAAGAGGACAAAATATGTGGTTCTGCAAAGCTCAACAATCCCGTTTTGCTCCGGATACCTCGTCCTTCAGAGACAGAGGAGGACAGGGTGGACGCCGGCCCAGGGGCAGGGGGGCCCGAAAAATTTTGGGTCGAGAGAACCTTTTTCGGATCAACCCGCGCAACAGCCCTGAGGGGTTGCCCGACTGCTCCTCTCTGGAGGCAGTCAGGGGGCGCTTCTCCGAACACCTGGCGAAATGTGAGTCCATCACAACAGATCACTGGGTGCTCTGAATCATATCAAGAGGATATTCAATCCCCTTCCTATCTCACCCTCCCCGAGCAACAAAACTCCCCAATGTCCCACCCGATCAGGGGGAGGCAGCAGCATCAGAAATCATGGGGCTGCTAAAAAAACGAGCCATCCAGCGCGTCCCCCCGCCGAACAGTCCGGATCAGGCTTTTACTCAAGGTTCTTTCTGGTGCCAAAAAAGACAGGGGACTTGCGACCCATCCTCGACCTGTCAACACTGAACCTGTCAATTGCCAAGGAAAAGTTCTGGATGGTCCCTATTCGATCCATTCTCCCACTTCTACAGGAGAACGACTGGATGTGCTCAATTGACCTCAAGGATGCGTACTACCACATTTTGATGGACAGACCATCCAGGAGGTTCCTCCGCTTTCGGCTGGGAGCCAGCCATTATCAGTTCAGGGTCCTACCCTTCGGTCTCACCACAGCCCTCAGGGTGTTCACCAAGGTCATGGCAGTTGTAGGGGCCCACCTGAGGCTTCAGGAAATACAGGTCTTTCCGTACCTGGACGACTGGCTCCTAACCGCCCCCACCAGGCATCAACTCTGCTCAGGCAGGGACTACTTCTTACACCTAGCCCGCCACCTAGGGATCACGATAAATCTCCAGAAATCCTCCCTTCAACCCAATCAGATTTTGGAATTCATAGGGGCCAGGATAGACACTACTCAATCCAGAGTCTTTCTGACCACGGACAGGCTTCGCAATCTGAGCCTTCACATTCTAGATCTCTTGCGATCCTCGGCCCCACCAGCGGAACTAGTCCTGAGGGCCCTGGGATCTATGGCAGCGGCCATCAATCTATCCCCCTTCGCTTGCCTCAAGATGAGGATCCTTCAGTGGACGTTACAAGTACAATGGTCCATCCTCTGTCAAACCCTGACCACACCTATTCCTCTCACCAGGATTTGCAGGGAATCGCTTCTTTGGTGGCACCACTCCAGAGACCTTCGAGAAAGCCGCCCCTTTGTTATACCCCCTCCCCAAGTCACGGTGACCACGGATGCTTTTCTCCTCGGGTGGGGGGGGGATTGCATGGGCAGATCCGTCCAAGGCATGTGGACTTTCACAGAGACCTCACTGCATATCAATGTCCTGGAGATGAGGGCAGTGCTTCTAGCGTTGCAAGCTCTCCATCCCCTTCTCCCTCCAGGAACTATTGCACTTCAAACAGACAACATGGCGGTAGTCTGGTACATCAACAGGGGGGAACCAGATCCTATCCACTTTGCAGGGAGGCAATGAGAGTATGGGAATGGGTGATATCCACCAACTGCTTTCTCATAGCAACGCACATACCGGGTCGGTCAAACATCTTAGCGGACAGGTTGAGTCTGAGGATCCTCTCACCTTACGAGTGGTCTCTGAACCCTGCTGTAGCGAAACAAATCCTTCTCCAATGGGGTCAACCTTGCTGCGATCTCTTCGCCTCGCCTTCGAACACAAAGTGCAGCGAATTCTTCGCTCTGATTCCCCCACCAGGGGAAACCCCCAGAGACGCTCTAGTTCATGCTTGGCCATCCGGTCTTCTGTATGCTTATCCTCCTTTTCCCTTGATGACAAAATTCTTGCAGAAAGCTCGTCGGTTGGGGAGCAGAATTATCCTCATAGCCCCATTCTGGCCTCGCCAAACCTGGTTCCCTTACCTATGGTCTCAAGTACATCCTCCTTGGATTTTGGATCCCAAACCACATCTAATCTGTCACCCTTTAGGATTGAAGACCCCCAATCTGGACTGCCTGAAGCTGTTAGCTTGGTTGATCCAGTTCCCTTGATGGCTAGGTCTCCCGGTATATCATCTTCGGTTAAAGCCATCCTGGTGGCCGCCCATAAAGCATCCACCAGGAAGATCTACAACAGTAAATGGAAACGTTTCTCGATCTGGGCGGAGCACAGGATCTTAGATCCCTTTACGGCTCCGATTCCAGCGGTCCTAGACTTTCTCTCACATACCTTTGATCAAGGAGCCAGTGCTTCTACTATTAAAGTTCAGTTGGCAGCTATCTCCCGCTACCATGTTGGTAACAGCTCAGGGCCGCTAGCATCCTCCAAAATATGCAAGGCTTTCTTGAAAGGAACTTTTTTGTTAAGACCACCCGTTAAAGATCCAGTCCCCCCATGGGATCTTACCCTAGTTCTTCAAGCTCTGACTGGGCCTCCCTTTGAGCCCACGGCTTCAGTCAATTTGAAATATTTATCATGGAAAACTGCCTTTCTGATTGCCATTACTTCTGCGAGAAGAATATCAGAGCTTCATGCTCTTTGCAGTAAACCTCCCTATATCATTTTTCATGAAGACAGGGTCTCCCTCAGGACTAATCCCTCCCTTCTTCCCAAGGTGGCTTCGGAAGTCAACATCAACCAGACCATTAATCTGCCTGTTTTCTTTCCAAATTTTCAAAATAAAGGAGAATACAGACTTCATTGTCTGGATGTGCACAGACAGTTATGCTTTTACTTAAATAGAACAGCAGATCTTCGAAAATCTGACCAACTTTTTGTTTCCTTTGCAAAATCTTGTCTGGGCAAGCCAGTTACTAAGGTAACCTTAGCTGGATGGATTTCACAGTGCATTCTCCTAGCTTACAAAAGCTCTGGTTGTCCTGAGCCCCTGAGAGTACGAGCCCATTCTACCCGATCCATGGCCTCTTCTGCTGCCTTCTGGTCAAAGGTTTCTTTGGATGACATTTGCTCTGCAGCTACTTGGGCTTCCTCTCATACCTTTATTACACACTACAAATTGGATTTGATCTCCAGAGGACGTGCATCGTTCGGCTCAGCAGTGCTCTGGAATATCCTTCCATAAGGGCCTCCCAAGTTGTTGGTAGCTGGGGGCTCTGTCCCACAGGTTGCAGAGCAAATGAAGTTAACTACTTCAGATGAAGAAGTTATGTACTCACCATAACGTTCCATCTGAGTAGGTAACTTCATTTGTCTGCAACGACCCGCCCTCCATCCCCTGCACCCTTAGTTCGTTATCTAAGTGTCAGGATATAGCAACCTTTCATGGACGTCATTGAAACTGTTTGAAACCACTCCTAGGTTATGGAATTCCTTATTGTCTTTTGGTAAACTCGATCTGAGGGTTAGAGGGAGATGGCAGTGCATTATGGGTAGGGGGGACGAGCTTGGAGCTTGGATCTATTAACTTGGAAAGCTGCCGGCTTGGATCCGATACCCACAGGTTGCAGACAAATGAAGTTACCTACTCAGATGGAACGTTATGGTGAGTACATAACTTTTTTCTCTTAAGTATGTCGGATGATAGGGAGAAATCCCATCCCAAATTGGGATTCAAAAAATGCCCAGATTGTGGGCAGAAAATGTCTGTCACTGACGGACACATTCAGTGTGTCTATTGTCTGGGGGCTAAACACCTCCAAGACACCTGTAGCATTTGCCACTCCTTTTCTTCAAGAGTCCTCTTGGAGAGAAGGAGGAAACTTATAGACAGGGGATTGCTACAGCAATCTTTCTCGGAAGTTTTGAGTAGCCATGAGGGTGCTAGTACACATCCTCCATATCCTCAAAATCTAAGTCTTTAGATAAGGTCCCAAAAAAGGCTAAGATTTCAGAAGGAGGGTCATTGGTTCCACAGTCATCGGAACCGAGTGTACCTTTGATTTGGAGCAAGCTCTCAGTATTGGAGTCGGTCTCTGAAGTTCCTTCTTCACCTCTGCTCCAGTCAGCACCTGCGGTGCATTCAGCTAAGTCTTCAGTTAGCCTTTCAGATTTGGACATGGATCGGCTAGTGCAGAAGCTTTTACAGGCACCAGGAATTGTCAAATTGTTGTCGGCCCCGACCAGCTTGTCGGTACCAAAGACCATGGAACCGGACTTGTCTACTCCTCTGAGCCGTACTGGACTCTCGGAGCCGAAGGAAATTGAACCGATAGTGGTTGAACCCTTGGAGCCGATACCCGCACCGGTGTTATCGACTCCATCTACTCGCATGTTCTCAACACTGACCGAGGGCTCTAGGAGCCGACGCTCTCCCGTCTGGCCCGGGGAGGATAATCGCACCGACTTCTCGGTGCCGACTCATCCGCCTCTTCCTGTCGGGGCTTCGGCTCCTACCTTGGGCTCTGAGCCCAGGGTTTCGGTGCAGGAGTATCGGACGGTACTCTCTGGTCTGTCCACTCCTTCTCATCGGAGCCATGGTGCCTTCGATGCTATGAGGAGAGTTTCGTCTCCAAAGACGACGTCAGTATCGGTTCAGCTTTCCCTCTCCCCTCAAGCTTCTGTCTGCTTCTTCATCTACCAATTCCTCTAAGCATAGAGACCCCGAGCCTCCAATACCCCCACAAGCTGTCCCCTGCTCTTCTGAGACCTCCCCAGATCCCCTTACTGACGAGGTGCCCAGGAAGAGACTGTACAAGAGGAGGCACTTAGACTCCCCACAGGAGTCTTTGACATCTGACACAGACTTAGATGAGTCAGAAGGGTTCCCTCGATCCCCCTCTGAGGATATCTCCTTTGCAGAGATACTAGAGATCCTTAGTCAGAGGGGCTATTGGCAGTCCAAGACCCCTACTGAGGACGAGTCTGTGCTCTTGAAGGCTTTTGGGTCTCAACCTTCCACTTCTTGGGTGTCTCCGCCTTATGACGAAGCTCATGGAACTGATCTCTCATAAGGCGTGGGAGTCACCGGAGGCCATGGAACCTGTCCCTCATAGACCCAATAAATTTATATCTGCCCCAGTGAACAAGCCATTTTTGACAAAAGGAGTGCCTGTTGATGCCATGGTGGTAGCTGCAGCCACCAAAAAGGAAGTATCTGAGATGTCCTCTTCTATCCATCCCCCTAACAGAGATTCTAGGGTTATGGATAGATGTGGGAAGCGCATGTTTATTTCAGCGACTTTTTCTCTGCGATCACTGAACTGCTTAACCCATTTTAGAAGACTACAGAGAGATCTCCTGAAAGAGCTAGGAGATGCTCTCCAGGGTATGGTAGCTGCAGGAGTGGCTGACAGTCAACACCCAGCTCGCTACCCTAAACTCAGTGGTGAACTCGTCCATGCGTCTCATATCCTATGCAGCTGATGGTTCGAGTAGAGCCACTAGTTCGTGCATTGCTCTTCGAAAACGAGCCTGGATGCGTCTCTGTTCCTTTGTGGAACCCTTTAAGTCTTCCTTTATTAATACCCCATTCGATGGCTCATCACTGTTTGGGCCCAAAGTAAAGGAAACTTTAACCAGGTGTGAGCAGGAAGGCAAGACCTTATCTGCCATTGGGGTCCGCTTTTCCACCCCTGCTCGGCCCTACCCAAAGGGCCCTGGGGGGGTGTGGTTCTGAAAAACTCAGGCAGCCTTTCAGGACACACGTGGTGAAACCCCCTCTAGAGGCAGAGGAGGTGTTATAATGGAAGACGCCGCCCCCGTGGCAGAGGGGGTCCGCAGTGACAGGGGTCAGTTCTCCGGTCAATCCTCCAGCGCCCCTGAAAGGGGTCCCGACTGTTTGGCTCTGGAGACAGTCGGGGGTCGCTTGTCTTTGTACCCAGAAGCCTGCCTAAACATAACATCGGATACTTGGGTACAAAGCATCATTTCCAGAGGATATTTCATACCGTTCTTTACCCCTCCCATTCCTATAAAAAAAATCCCAGATGTTCCACCCAATCTCAGGGAACAAGCAATCGTAGAGGTCTGCAGATTGCTAGAAAAAGAGTAATCCAACCAGTCCCAGCAGACCAAGTCGGATTCGGAACTTACTCAAGATTCTTTTTGGTACCAAAGAAAGCAGGGGACTGGCGACCTATCTTGGACCTCAACAGACTCAACCAGTTCGTAAAGAAAGAGAAGTTCCGAATGGTCATGCTTCAGTCCATTCTTCCCTTCTTAGGGAAAGGCGATAGGATGTGCTCCATAGATCTCAAGGATGTGTACTATCACATAAAGATGAACAGATGCTCCAGAGATCATCTGCGCTTCCGGCTGGGGGCCAATCATTACCAGTTTTGAGCCCTGCCCTTTGGTCCCACTACAGCCCCCAGAGTGTTCGAAAATGCATGGCAGTGGTCATGGCTCACCTGAGGCGTCTAGGATTCCAGGTGTTTCCATAACTAGACGATTGGCTCCTCACCGCTACCACCAGGCATCAGTTGACTCAGGCAACACAATACACTGACACTCTGCCATCAATTAGGCATTACAATCAACTTCGAAAAGTGTGCCTTATCGCCATCTCAGCATACCGTTTTTATAGGAGCAGAGTTAGATACCTCAACTACCACTCTGTCTCCCAATTGAAAGTCTCTCTTCTCCGCCAAAACGTCAGCTCACTGGTGTCAAAGAACAAAGCTACAGCAGCGGAGGTATTGAAAGTACTAGGTTTGATGGTGGCAGCAATCCTGGCTATACCACTCGCAAGGATGCATATGCAAATTCTTCAATGGCTCCTCTTTGCTCAGTAGTCTTACCAGAAACTACCAATGCACCACATGATTCTTATCACGGATTCTTGCAGGAGCGACCTTCGGTGGTGGTTGACATCTCTTCATGTCACAATCGGAAGACCCCCCCCCCCCCAGTAGCCACTGTGACCACGAACGCTTCCCTGATAGGGTGGGGGTGGGGCATTTTCAGGGAAACACTGCCCAAGGCACATGGACAGATCAAGAATCACATCTGCACATCAATGTTCTAGAGTTGAAAGCAGTACTTCTGGCACTTTCAGGACTCTCTTCCTCTAGGGACTATTGCAATTCAGACAGACATGTCTGTAGTCTGGTACGTGAACAAGCAGGGCGGAACGAAGGTCTTACCCCCTTTTTCGAGAAGCCCTCAGGGTCTGGCAATGTGCTGTCATCCCAGCGTTTTCTGTTAGTAACTCACATCCCGGGGAAATCCAACGTGATAGCGGACAAGCTAAGCAGGACAATATTACTTCCTCACGAGTGGTGTCTCAAACAACAGGTTGCGGAGTCGATTTTCTGCAAATGGGGCCAGCCTTGCTGCGACCTTTTTGCTAGCCACATCAATTCAAAATGCAGAAGCTACTTTGGCGTAATACCACCTCCCGGTCATCCCCCGAGAGACGCACTTTTACACGATTGGCCCCCGGGTCTCCATTATGCATTTCCACCCTTCCCATTAATACCCAGATTTTTACAGAAAGCAAAATCGCTGGGAAAGACGGTTATACTCATAGCCTCCTACTGGCCTCGACAGATTTGTTTTCCGTTTATCCACCATCATCTCTTGGAAGATCCATGGATCCTGGACCCAGTTCCGGACCTTCTGACTCACCCGTCCGGGGATCTTCATCCTTCTCTGCAGTCCCTGAAACTGACTGCTTGGCTAATCCACTTCCCCTAATTGCCAGGCTTCATTCAATTTCAGAAGATACAAGACAGATTCTCTTGTTTCTCACAAGCCATCTACCAGGAAATTATATGGCAGTAAATGGAAAAAGTTCTCAATTTGGGTCAACGCGCAGAACATTGACCCTTTCCGAGCTCCGCTATCTTCAATTTTAGAATTTCTAACAAATTTTTAAGGAAGGGGCAGCAGCTGCTACAGTTCGAGTTCAGTTAGCTGTTATCTCAAATTTTCACCTTTGTCTTGGTGGCTCAAATATGAGCCATAAATAATCTAAAACCTTCCTTAAAGGCGTTCTTCATATGAGACCTCCGATCAAAATTCCATTTTCTCCCTGGAATTTAAACCTTATGCTGTCTCAGATTATTCTTCCCCCTTTTGAACCAGCATCTTCTTGTGATTTAAAATTTTTATCTTGGAAAACAATATTTCTTGTGGCCATTACGTCTGCCCGCAGTGTGTCAGAACTTCAAGCATTATCTATCAGCTCACCCTACATGATCTTCCATGCTGATAGAGTATCTCTCAGAACAAACCCCTCATTTTTACCTAAAGTCTGATGTTAAGTTGTCATTCTCGCCTTCATTCTTGCTGGATGGGTTCAGAGCCGATCCTCGGCTCCGACTCGGCCTATACTATAGCTCGAGAGCTATTTTTACCGGCTCGAGGCAGCCCTATATCCCACAATACCATGCGCTAACTCCCCAGATCTCGTTTGCCGCTTCACTGTAAGGTTGCGTTTTTACCGGCTCAGGTCAGTTAAGAACTTTTTGTGTGTTTTTTTTTTTAGGTAAAAGGTTAAATTCCCTATCTAATTATATTCCCCATTGTATTACCGAATCCTAAAATCTTATTAGCTAAAAATTTGTTAAGCCCCCCCCCCTTTTTAGTCAAACTTATAGACGGGCCTTCGGGCCTTAGCTTTTCTATAGTTTTTCCTATAGTTCCGTTTTTTAGTGTGTGTGTGAGTCGGTCCTTTAACTTCTCCCCTTGTGTTAGAGTTTGAGTGTGAGTTGTGAGTGCTGACTGTGTTGACTCTGTGTCCACCATAATGTCTAAAGACACTAAGATTTCAGGATTCAAGAAGTGTGACTCGTGCTGTCAGAAGATGTCTCTGACAGACGGTCACACTTCTTGTGTTTATTGTTTAGGACCCTTGCACCTGCAGGACTCTTGTTCCGTGTGTCACGGATTTAGTTCAAGAGTCCTGCAGGAGCGCCGTAATAAGTTGATTTTGAGGGGCTTATTGAAGCCAGACGACTCCCCGTGTAAGTCTGGCTCAGGGAAGTCGCCCACCCCGCCAAACCCTCGGCTCCAGCTTCTGAGATGACGGCTGGCGGAACCGAAAGTGCTCCGACATCAGCTCCGGCCGGATCCGATGCGAGCAAGACTTTGCCGCTCCGAAACCCTTTTCGGAGCCGACAACAGCACGCAAGCGCTCTAGATCGCCCTCAGTAGAGTCCATTCGGCTCCAACATCGCCTTTACTGTCGGAGCGGAGTCATAGGACTCACTCTTCCAGGTCATCCGACCATGACATTGAGTGGGTGGTCAGTAGACTACTCAAGTCCCAGGCACTGGCCCAAATAATTCAAAGCCCATCTCATCAGACTGTGTCTCCCTCGGTACCACTTTCGATTCCTCCTCCTACTCTTCAGTTGAGTTCGGAGCCGGAGTTTGTCGGAACCCGGACCTTGCCCACGTCGGAGCAGATACTACCACCTTCAGCTCCGACGTCGTTGGCTCCGACCTCTTCATTGGTGCCGTCCATGGAGAGGTCCGGGCGCCAAGACTCCATCGTCTGCTCCGAGGGGGTGAGTGGCATCGGACCCTTGTCCGACCTCGTTCTCCCTCTCGGAGCATCTGCTCTGGTTAGTTCGGCCCCGACATCATTCTCGGAGCCTTCTCTGTCGGCGCCGGGGGCGGTCCTGGTATTCTCGGAGCCAGGGCTGTCTTCGGTGCCTGATGGGGGAGCCTTTGAGGTGATGAGCGTGCTGGATCCGGTGTCCGCTCCAAGGCTGGTTCCTTCAGCTCTTCCCTCTACAGTGCCTGTTACGGTCTCTGGTCATCCTCTTGAAACTGATAGCAGAGATCCAAAGTGCAGGGTACCCACTTTGGGTGTCTCTTCCTCATCCGAGGCCTCCCCTGAAGTTTCAGGGGAACCCCCTAGGAAAAGAAAGTGCAAGAGGAAGCACGTGGACTCCCGAGTCTCACTTGACACTGACTTGGATGAGTCGGAGGGTTCCCCGAGATCCCCCTCTGAGGATGTCTCCTTTTCAGACATCCTAGAGATCCTAAAACAGAGGGGGAATTGGTCCACCTTCAAACCCTCTGAGGACGAGTCTGTTTACCTTGATGCTTTTGGGTCTCGCCCTTCCACCTCCTGGGTGTCCCCTCCTTTCGACCCACTGATGGAAGTAGTGGCCAGAAAGGCGTGGGCAGCTCCTGACTCGATGGAACCTACCCCTAGGAGGCCTTCTAAATTTATTTCTGCTCAGATAGACAAACCATTTCTGACCAAGGGTGTCTCGGTAGATGCTATGGTGGTAGCAGCCACCACTAAGAAGGAATTAGCTGATCATTCTGTACCTGTTCATCCTCCTAACAAAGACTCTAGGACTCTGGACAGGTACGGGAAGCGGACATTTGCTTCAGCGACCTTTGCCATGCGGTCGCTGAACTATTTGTAATTTCACCCGTCTTCAGAGAGATTTGCTCAAAGAACTGGGTGAAACCATACAGGATCCTTCTGCTGCGGGGTATCAGGACAAGATTAACTCCCAGCTGGCTGCCCTGAATTCCATTGCCAACTCCTCCATGCGGCTTATCTCTTATGCTGCCGATGGAGCGAGTAGGGTCGCAGGCACAGGTGTTGCATTGAGACGTCACGCCTGGATGCGACTCTGTAATTTTGCTGATCCCTTCAAGGCGTCCTTCACCAACACCCCCTTTGATGGTTCAGAGTTGTTTGGACCTCAGGTGAAGATGCACCTCACCAGGTGCGAGCAAGATGGTAAGACTCTCTCTGCCGTGGGAGTCCACTTTTCCACACCATCTAGACCATACCCTAAAGGTCAGAAGGGTGGAAAGATGTGGTTCCGCAAACTACAGGGAGTTGCGCCTGCTGCATGTGGTGAACTTCCCCCCAGAGGCAGAGGGGGGAACAATAATAGACGCCGCCCCAGGGGCAGAGGGGGTCCACAGAACCAGGGTTTCAGGGAATCATTCCCTGACCAACCCTTTCAGCATCCCTGAGAAGCTGCCCGACTGTCCACCTTCGGAGGCAGTCTGGGGAAGATTATCTCTGTACCCGGAAGCCTGGCAATCCCTCTCTCAAGGCAAATGGGTACAGTTGATCATATCCGAGGGTTACAAAATCCCCTTCATTTCCTCTCCGATCCAATCGCTGAGACCCCTCCCCAGACGTACCACCCGCACAAAGGGGTCAGGCACAGCTAGAGATAAAAAAGCTGTTAGAAAAAAAAAAGTCATCAGGCAGTCCCAGCAGACCAGCTAGGATCTGGAATTTACTCCAGGTTCTTTTTGGTACCAAAAAAGACAGGAGACTGGAGACCCATTTTGGACCTCAGCAGACTGAACAAGTCTGTGCAGAAGACAAAATTTCGGATGGTAACGCTGCAGTCCATTCTGCCCTTCTTGGGCAGAGACAACTGGATGTGCTCGTTAGACCTTCAGGACGCGTACTATCATGTAAAGATACACAGGCGCTCCAAGAGGTTTCTCCGCTTCCGGCTGGGAGCCAGTCATTACCAATTCTGAGCCCTGCCCTTTGGTCTCACCACAGCCCCCCGGGTGTTCACCAAATGTTTGGCAGTGGTCACGGCTCATCTGAGACCAAAAGGATTCCAGGTGTTTCCATATTTAGACGACTGGCTCATTACCGCTACCACCAAGCAGCATCTTATCATAGCCAGGGATTACACCATTTGCATTTGCAACAAACTAGGTATTTCCATAAATTTCGCAAAATCCTCCTTGTCGCCTTGTCAATGTATAGACTTCATAGGCTCCGTGTTAAACACCACAGAAATGTCTGCAACAGTACCACCTCAGAGAGTGACAGACATACGGCAGAATGTTCAGTTTCTGTTTCAGTCCAAAAGAATTCAAGTCAAGTTAGTACTGAAAACATTAGGCCTCATGGCAGCAGCGATTCTCCTTCTCCCCTTAGCCCGCTTCCACATGAGAATTCTGCAGTGGATGCTTTTTTCTCAGTGGTCCTTTCAACGGCTCCCAATGACTCACTACATTTTGATAACCCCAACTTGCAAAAAATACCTCTCCTGGTGGATGGTCTCCCCTCAACCTCTTCAGGGCAGACCCTTTGTTCTTCCCCCTCCAGTTGCCACGGTGACAACGAATGCCTCCCTGATCAGGTGGGGGGGGCACTATCAGGGCAGGACTGTCCAGGGCACGTGGCAACAATTAGAATGCCACCTGCACATAAATGTCCTGGACATGAGAGCAGTGTTTTTATCGTTGCAAGCCCTTCAGGACTCTCTTCCCACGGGGACTATAGCAGTTCAAACAGACAATATGTCTGTAGTGTGGTACATAAACAAACAGGGCGGAACAAAGTCCTACCCCCTATGTCGAGAAGTACTCAGACTTTGGCAGTGGGCGATCTCCTCTCAGCGGTTTCTGATAGCAACGCACATCCCCGGGAGGTCCAACGTCATAGCGGACAGACTGAGCAGAACAATTCTCATGCCTCACGAGTGGTCTCTAAATCAAGCGGTAGCAGAGAGAATTTTCCAGAAGTGGGGCCAGCCTTGCTGCGACCTTTTCACAACACCTCAAAACAGCAAGTGCCTCGATTTCTTCACACTCTTCCCTCTACCAGGCCATCCCCCCAGAGACGCTCTTGTCCACGATTGGCCCTCGGGATCTTCTATACGCTTTCCCCCCCTTTCCGTTGATTCCGCAATTAATTCAGAAAGCAACCGCATTGAGATCCAAAATGATCCTCATTGCCCTGTACTCGCCTCGACAAGTATGGTTTCTGTTCCTGCACCGTCATCTACTGGAACAGCCCTGGCATCTGGAACCATTTCCAGACCTTTTGACCCATCTGACGGGCAAGCTGCACCAGTCTCTTCACTCCCTCAACCTCACAGCTTGGTTGCTCCACTTCCAACCTTAGCCAGGCTTCCCTTTATTTCTTTTCCTGTCCGTGATATGATATCATTCTTGCCTCCCATAAGTCCAATACTAGGAAGACTTATGCGAGTAAATGGAAGCGTTTTTCGTTCTGGGCAGAAGCTAGGTCCTTAGATCATTTTAATGCACCAATTCATAAAGTTCTAGATTTTCTAGTGGAGCTTTTTCATTCAGGGTCATCGTCGGCCACTATCAGAGTACAACTAGCGGCCATTGCCAATTTTCATGTAGGGCTCTCGGAAACCAATAATGTGAAATTGTTCAATCTCGCCGTTTGTTCTTACACACGGGTCTGGAGCCGATCCTTGGCTCTGAGTCGGCCACATCACTAGCTCCGCATCTTCGAGAAAGCTCGAGGCACAGTAATATCCCATGATCCTCAGGTGCTAACCCTCAGATCTAGTTTGCCGCTAGCAGCAGATCGCATTGAGAGGCTCGGGCCAGTATATTTTTTTCTATTTTCTTGATATACATTTCTCTTTTCTACAGATTTATAGTTATATCTTAGTGTTTAAATAAGTAATGTAGTATAGGGTGTTGTTTGTGAGTATTTAGACTAGATTAGTTAGTTTAAATTTTCTGTAGTTAAGGCCTACGGGTTTTTTCTGTCAGGATTGACAGTATTTTAAAAATGTTTTGCCTTAACTCTCTCTCTCTCTATATATATATATATATATATATATATATATATATATATATATATATATATATATATATATAATCATAATGTGCTGTGTGTTTTGGATTTTTATATATCTATTAGGTTAGATTTAAATTGTTGATTATTATTCCAAACTTTTAAAATTATTACACTTAGTATTATATAGTGTTTTTTCTTAAGTGTGCTGTGCTTTTTGGATTTTTTCAAAATGTCAGAGAAAGCCAAATCTGGCTTTAAAAGGTGTCAGTGCGGACAGAATATGTCCATTACTGACAACCACTCATCCTGCGTCTACTGTCTTGGCCCTCTCCACTTGCAGGAAGTGGGAGGGTCATGCTGGAAAGACGCAGGAAGTTGGTTGACAGAGGGTTGCTTAAACCCGATTTTCAAGAGGCCCTGGACAAGGCTGAACAGGTATCCAAGTCTTCGAAGGGGTCGAAGTCTTCAAGAGTGTCAGAGCCCAAGTCATCTGCTCCGAGCACCTCTTTTCAGATTCGGACGCCGGCTCCTATGACCTCGGTGCCAGGTGTCGAGCATTTATCTCTGACCGAGGCTCAGGTCTTGGAGCCGGTGTCAGAGGTACCACCGTCTGCTATCCTTCACTCGGTGACGGCTTCGATCCCTTCGACCCATTCTTCGTGGCCCCTTTCCGACTCCGATGTGGACCAAGTGGTACAGAAGCTTATGGAGAACTCGGCTTTGTCCAAATTAATCGAGGTTTCGTCCCAGCTGGTTTCGAAACTCGAGACTATTCCTGTTCCCTCAACACTTCCTCCTCCGAGACCCGTCGAGTCATCGGAGCTAGGAATCAAAGAACCGATGATTGTAGAGCCCTCAGTGCCGAAGCCTCCAGTAGTGCTATTGGCTCCGTTGACCTTCACTCCTTCGGAACCAACCGGAGAGTCTCGGAGCCGAAGATCTTTCCTAGGTTCCGGGGGGGGATAGTCGAACCGAGATATCGGTTCCGACTCTTCCCCTCGGTGCCTCGGCTCAGATCAGTTCGGATCCGTCCTCGGTGTCGGAGCCCGTGGTTCCGATTCCGGAGAAACGACCTCCTTCTTCGGATCGGGTCGGATCTTCGGGTCGGGCACCGTGCCTTTGACATCATGAGGAAGGTCTTGTCTGATCAGACACATACTTCATCAGTATCTTCTCCTTCCCCAAAAGGTCCGCGTTCTGCTTCTGTGCCTTCGGCTCCTACCAAGCGTCGAGACCCAATGCCTCAGAAGTCCCCACAGGGCGACTCTGGTTCCTCAGATTCATCCCCAGAAGCTCCCGCTGAGGATGTTCTGAGGAAACGATTGTGCAAGAGGAGGCACATAGATTCCCCCCAGGAATCTCTCACATCTGACACCGATTTAGATGAAACAGAAGGGTCCCCACGGTCCCCCTCTGAGGATGTCTCATTTGCAGACATTTTGGAAATCCTGAAACAAAGGGGGGACTGGCAAACCCTTACCCCTTCTGTGGATGAATTGGTCTTGCTGAAGGCATTTGGGACTCAACTTTCTACCTCCTGGGTGACTTTGCCATTTGACGATCTCATGGATCTAATAGCCCAGAGGGCTTGGGAAACGCCCGATACAGTGGAACCAGTCCCTCGTAAGCCAAATAAATACATGACTGCCCCCCAGGACAAATCTTATCTTACAAAAGGGGTTCCCGTGGATACTATGGTGGTGGCGGCCACTAAGAAAGAGATGTCTGAATCATCTTCCTCTGTCCATCCTCCTAATAAGGATTCTAGGACGATGGACAGATATGGGAAGCGCATATTTAGTTCGGTGACTTTTTCCATCCGATCGCTCAACTACCTTACGCATTTCACGCGTTTACAGAGAGATCTCATTAAGGAACTGGGAGATGCTCTCCAGGGAAACACAGATGCTGCTGTTGCCGAGAAAGTGACAGCGCAACTTAACACCCTAAACACCATAGTGAATTCGTCCATGAGGCTGATTTCATACGCAGCCGAAGGGTCGAAGTAGAGCGGCAGCTTCAGCGATCGCCCTGAGAAGGCAATCCTGGTTGCGCTTATGCTCCTTTGCGGAAGCCTTTAAGTCTTCCTTTGCCAACGCCCCCTTTGATGGTGCCTCCTTGTTTGGGCCCAAAGTAAAGGAGACTCTCATGAGGTGTGAACAAGAAGGGAAGACCCTGTCTGCCGTAGGGGTCCATTTTTCCATCCCATCTAAAGGGCAACAAGGAGGAAAAATGTGGTTCCGAAAGACTCTGGGATCTTTTCAGCACACCCAAAGTGACGCCCCCTCCAGAGGCAGAGGAGGGGGAAGAAACTGAAGACGCCGCCCAGCCGGCAGAGGGGGTCCGCAAAATCAGGGCGACAGAGAGACTTTCCCTGGAAAGCCCTTCCAGCACTCCTGAGTGCAGGTCCGACTGTCCTACTCTGGAGGCAGTCGGGGGTCGCTTGGCTTTATACCCAGAGGCCTGGCTAAATCTTACATCAGATTCCTGGGTAAAAAACATAGTTACCAGAAGCTACAACATTCCCTTCATCAAAATGCCACCCAACTCCAAAAAGCTCCCAGACGTTTCACCCAGTCTGCGAGACCAGGCAACCGTAGAGATAGAAAGGTTGCTCGAAAACAGAGTCATCCAACCAGTCCCGGCGGACCAAATAGGATCCGGAACTTACTCAAGGTTCTTTTTAGTTCCAAAGAAAACAGGGGACTGGAGGCCAATTTTAGACCTCAGAAAATTAAATACCTTTGTGAAAAGGGAAAAGTTCCGGATGGTCACGCTACAGTCAATCCTTCCCTTTCTGCAGAAGGGCGACTGGATGTGCTGTATAGATCTCAAAGACGCGTACTACCATATCAAGATGGCCAGGGCGTCCAGAGATCACCTGCGCTTCCGGCTGGGAGCCAGTCATTTCCAGTTTCGCGCTCTGCCCTTTGGTCTCACCTCAGCCCCCAGGGTATTCACCAAATGCATGGCAGTAGTAGCGTTTCACTTGAGACGAAGGGGATTCTGGGTGTTTCCTTATCTAGACGACTGGCTCCTATCCGCCACCACTGAGTATCGTCTTCTACAAGCCAGGGATTACACCATCAGTCTCTGCTCTTCGCTAGGCATAACGGTGAATTTTGGAAAATGTGTCTTATTGCCGTCACAGCATATCTTATTTATAGGAGCACAGCTAGACACCTCCCTGGCTCAAGTTACTCTCCCCCCACCAAGAGTGTCAGACCTCAAATTTCGGTCCTTCTACAGAGCAAGAGAGTCCCTGCACGACAAATATTAAGAGTACTAGGCTTGATGGCAGCCTCCCTTATTGTAGTTCCCTTAGGCAGGATGCGTATGAGGATTCTTCAATGGATGCTATTCGCCCAGTGGTCGTATCGACAACTTCCACTGTCTCACGAAATCTTGATCACGAATTTTTGCAAGAAGGATCTCTTGTGGTGGATACACAGTCAAGATCTAACACTAGGATGACCGTTTGTATTACCCAGTCCGGTAGCAAATCTAACCACGGACGCTTCCCTGATAGGGTGGGGGGGATTCTTTCAGGGACAAAACAGTCCAAGGTCAATGGTCCAATCTGCACATCAATGTTCTAGAGCTGAGGGCAGTGTTTCTAGCATTGCAACACTTTCACAAGTCCTTACCTCGGGGAAGTGACAGTTCAGACAGACAACATGTCAGTGGTCTGGTACATAAACAAGCAAGGGGGAACCAGATCTTACCCGTTATGCAGAGAGGCCCACAGAATTTGGCAATGGGCAAAGTCCACTGGACGCTTTCTGATAGCAACGCACATCCCGGGGACTTCCAATGTAATCGCGGACAGGTTGAGCAGAGCCATCCTGTTCCCTCACGAGTGGTCCCTCAAACCTCAAGTGGTGGAAGAGATCTTCCACAGATGGGGCCAGCCTTGCTGTGACCTGTTTGCATCCCCATTGAATGCCAAATGCAGAAGCTACTTTGCCCTGTTACCCCTCAGGGGTGTCCCCAGGGACGCACTGGTACACGATTGGCCCCCGGGTCTCCTTTACGCTTTTCCTCCTGTTCCACTAATTCCCAGGTTTTTGCAGAAAGCCAAATGTCTGGACAGGACCATAATACTGATAGCCCCATTCTGGCCTCGACAAATCTGGTTTCCCTTCCTTCAATCTCATCAATTGGAGGAACCATGGATGCTGGACCGGAGCCAGACCTGTTGACACATCTCGGGAGTTCCTCACACCTTCCTCAAGTCCCTCAAACTGACAGCTTGGCTGCTCCGCTTCCCATCTTAGCCTGGTCCGAGTTACTATCCCCTGCAGTACATCAAATTATTGTATCTTTTTACAAACCATCTAAAAGCAAATTGTACAACTGCAAATGGAACTGTTTTATGACTGGGCCTCCAAACAAGGTATAGATCCATTCGGGCTCCAGTACACAAGATACTAGATTTTCTTACCACACTTTTTCAAGAAGGAGCATCAACATCCACGATAAAGAAAGGGTTCAACTGGCTATATCCAATTTTCATATTGGCCATGAAGATGGTTCTGTTATGTTCCACAGGCTTTGTAAAGCCTTCATGAAAGGTACCCTTTCACCTCTTTCCCAACTTCTCATGCTGTCCCCCAAACAATCCTTAAATTTCCATAAAAACCTTTTTTTGGGCCCCCC
>NC_056731.1:324348382-324410882 GCF_019279795.1 Protopterus annectens
TTATACCTTGCCTGCAGCTAGAGTTCCTATGGTGGGCAGAGGCCTGCCACCAAAACAAGGGACTGCCATTCACTCCACCCCCTGCCGCCCAAACCCCAACTACAGACGCATCAGACTGCTTGGGGGCTTATCTAACAGGAAAATGCATTCAGAGCAAATGGAGCCCCAATGAAATGCACCTACATATCAATCCAAAAGAGATGCTAGCTGTACAGAATGCACTGACAGCCTTCAAGGACTACCTTCATCCAAGGCAACTAATGATAAAGACAGACAACACCAGTTATGTGGTACATAAACAAGCAGGGGGGTACACATTCCTACCCCATTTGCAGACTAGCCATGGCGTTGTGGAACACTGCCTTGACCTACCAAATACAACTACAAGCACAATTCCTGCCAGAACAGTTAAATACTCTGGCAGACTAACTAAGCAGAAATCTTATGGAGCCACACAAATGGAAACTGGAACCACAAGTTTTCAACATATTGGCACGCAAATGGGGGAGTCCAGACCTAGATCTTTTTGCCTCACCCCAGAACTTTCAGTTGGACAAATTCTGCACAAGAATTCATCACAAAAAAGCTTAGAAAGTGGATGCTCTATCATTCAGCTGGAAAAACCCATCAGTTTATGCTTTTCCCCCTCTGCCTCTGCTCTCCAACGTTCTACTAAAAGTCAGACAGGACAAACCAAAAATGATTCGGATTGCTCCAGACTGGCCTCGCCAAGACTGTCACCCACTCCTGCGCAATGTGCCACACCTTACTCCGTGACACCTGCCTCAGACACCTTACCTACTGTCTCAGCAGAACTACCAAATTCTGCACACTCAGCTCCAAACTTTGAATTTTGCAGCATGGCTAATCGATTAATTACACCCTTGGCATCCCTCAGCAAACCTGTGATGGATGTCATTTTGGAGGCTAGAAGGCCTAGCACTAGAAAACCTTATGCAGACAAATGGAAAAGATTCTGTGCCTGGAACCACTCACAAGGAATAAGCACAGCAATGCCCAATATTCCTCATATTCTGCAATATTTAACTGAGATGCTTCACAAGGGCCTATCTTTTTTTTCCATAAAAATCCATGCCTCTGCCATTTCAGCTCATTACAACACAGAACCTCCCCTCTTCTCTCATCCTCTGCTAAAGCAGCATCTCAGATGGGCCAAAAATTTAAGACCTCCCAGGAGTGCGCCAACTCCTGCATGGGACCTCAAATTTGTTTTGGAAAAACTCACTTTCCCTCCTTTTGAGCCAGCTGCTATTGCGGACCTAAAATTTCTCTCCTGGAAAACCGCTTTCCTTTTAGCAGTCACTTCAGCTAGAAGGATTTCAGAATTATAGGCTCTTATGGCAGTGGAGCCTTTCATTCTTTTTCATCCGGACAGGGTGGCTGTCAGGGCCAATCCATCTTCCATGGTTAAGGTGGTATCCAGTGTGGCTCTTAATCAGACCATTCATCTGCCAACTTCTTTCCCAATCCACAGAACAAGGGTGAGCGGATTCTGCATTCATTGGATGTGCACAGACAACTTAGATTCTACTTAAACAGGACAAAACCTCTAAGAAAATCTGAACAACTATTGGTGGCATTTGCTGCACAGGCAGAGGGAAAGGCTATTTCAAAGCAGACTATTTCCAAATGGATAAGCCATTGTATTTGTTTCTGCTATATGCACCATGGTAAACCTATCCCCAAGGGGATGAGATCTCATTCCACCAGGGCTGCATCTACTTCTGCAGCCTTTCTCAGAGGGTTTCCTACCAGAGACATTCTAGAAGCTGCTACCTGGAGCTCAGTTCATACATTCACCAAACATTACCATTTACCTCACTTCTCCAAATCCAGAGCTGGCTTTGCCACTTCTGTCCTGCAGGGCCTTATAGCTGCTCCTAATACTGTATAAATACGTCCTCCCAACCATAACTTTGGGATTCTACCCAAATGTAATGACTGCAACA
Source organism: Protopterus annectens (assembly GCF_019279795.1). Taxonomy (NCBI): domain Eukaryota; kingdom Metazoa; phylum Chordata; order Ceratodontiformes; family Protopteridae; genus Protopterus; species Protopterus annectens. The sequence goes on from NC_056731.1 coordinate 324,350,353, forward strand.
GTGAAACATGAAGAACATAGTACAGTTGTGTACCCTTACCATAAATGTAGATGTTCAAGTGTATTCACTGTTGCAGTCCTGGTTACCCACCCTCCAACCCCCTGTTTTTCTCGTACTATACCTCTCCTTTCTTTTACTATGCTTAAAAGCCTTTTTGGCTTATTTGCTTTTGTTTGGAGGTATATGTTTTGTGTTTTAAATTATATACATACATATATTTTGCCGCCCATTTGGGGGACACCTGACATCTGGGGCAAGAAAAACTGATGTAATGGCGTCGGCTGCATGTTTTATACCCCTGACGACCTGACGTCATGCAGGAAGGGAAAGCAACTGACGCAGGACCCCAAGACTTTGTTAATCAGGCCGACTGAGGGCAACCTGCCAGCAGATTACCCAAATGTAATGACTGCAACAGTGACTACACTCTAACATCTACATTTATTGTAAGTGTACACAACTGTACTTTTCACAGGGTTCTGTTTTAAATCATTTCTTTCTTGATATCTACTTTTCTAGTGTTGAGCCCTGGGTTCAAGGCCTATGGTTCTGGTATGGATACTCGTATTCTAGCAGGGGCATAACTGTGCCGGCCTGTTGTGTACAGACAGTGGTCCACACTAATAAATGGTAAGGAGTGCAATGTGGTTCTATTTGGGAACAAATTCCACAGCTTGTACCACGTCAGTGGCTCCTTCCAGACATGCATGATACAATTGTCAAATACCTGGACATTTGCTTTGGCAACACAGTTATTTGTGGCCATCTTGTCTGTACCTGTACCATGTAAATACTTCTAGTTAGCCCAGCTAATCTCTCAAAGCATTTTCTCTAAATCAGTATTGTCATAGTCCCCCTGTACTTATTCCTTGTATGTTAAGTCATTGAATGAATGCCTCCTTCTGAGTGTACTCTTGTAAGTATCTTGCCGTACTGGAGAAACCTTTAAAGATTCTTGACCAGGAAAATCCTAGGACTTGAGTCTGTCAGCTACCCAGATTAACTGGCTTCCCTCTCCCTTTAGTCCGTCTGTTACAGACCCTTTGTAGTGACCCATGCTTATCCTTTCATACCATGGGATACTGGTCCTATTTGACCTCCTTCACCTTTGTAAAGCCAGAAGCTTCTTGGATATCCTCGACAAAGACCTTAATCTCCAACAGTTAAGTAGAAGTCAGTGGTAAGACATGTTCCTGACATAATGCATTCTCCACCTTTATCAGAGGTAACTTGCATGTCAAACTAATATCTTAGCCACTTCCAAGATCAATTTCTGATTGGAAAGAGTTCTCATAAATTGATCCCTGGGATAGCATGTTGCAGCTGTATTGAAGAGGCTGTGAGCACAGTTGACACATAGTAAACCCAAGAGCAGGATACATTGAATTATTTGAGCTAGGCTGTTGTATGATTAAAGTTTGCCTAATATCTGCCCATAAACTTGAGAATTCTGTCTGTTGCTATCCCTTTGGAACTGTCTTAACTGCAAACCTATGACCACAGAGATGCTTCTTCACTCCTCATGATATTACACAGATTATGAATGCAGTTGTCCACTTCAGTGGGAATTGGGTGGTCACAGCAGATGGATGAGGGGATAGCTAGAGGGTTTTTTTTTGTGGGTGAAAGAATGGGGATTTGTTTGCAAGTATATTTGGGTGAGGGGTTGCAGCTAAATAGACACCAACAGGAACCGTAAAGTGATTTTCTTTGTATTTTGGATGCATATTTGTGGTGACACCCATGCAATATAGTGCTTTATACAGTTTTATTAAATTTAATTATATGTAAAATCACCTTTTGGGATAAATGATACTGCAGAGTAATGCTGTATATTTCATGAGATGGAGCCCTAAAATAAATTGGAAAATGTATTCCTAAAATTGGTTTTGCCACTGTGAGCATGAGTACTATATACTATAAATCAAAAACCAAGAAAGCAGTAGAAGCTTTAAGAAAGCCATTGAAGGTCATTTCCATACTGAATCCTCTTGCAGCTGTTACTGAGGTAATGGTTATGAGTGCTTCTCCTTCCTGTTGTGTATTCTTACTAGTACTGAAATAAGATTTCTTTGTGATGTTGTATTTGATTTTTGTATAGGGAATGTAATTAATCTTCTGCTTATGAACCTGTGGTTTATATGCTGATGTGTATATATAGCACTTGCTTATGTTTTATTAAAGATGACTCGTTTACTATTGTAAACTATGGAGAGCGCAGGTCATAGCTGAAAAAGGTCAAAATCAGCCCATTTACTCAGTCACCAAATAACAAATAAAATAGTTTGTTGAACAGACAGTACGCTGGGCCAAAATTTACAGCCTATCCCTGGTGCTTTTCCTTATCAGATTTGACACTGAACACAGCACACACTGTTCTGTCCAGTATATTGATTTTGTTCCTGGCTAGTTTTCTATGTAGGCAGATTTGTTATTCAGAACAGAACTGCCATAAGATCTGTCTGTGTATGTTTTGATATTCACATGTGAAAAAAATTGTGAAAAAATTCTGTTATTTTGGATAAGTTTGTGATGCTTGGTGTATTTTTTTTTTTAATTCCATAAATGTAGCAAAATGGCAGATGCTAACTGAATGAAGCATATTCGTGATTTGTCCATGCTTAGTGTGTATGTGTATGGATATATATATATATATATATATATATTTTTTTTTTTTTATTGTACAAAAACAGTGCATTAGTTTATAGTAGTAGTCTTAAACAGTAGTGAATGAAATCCCTGTAAAACTGCATTGTTGTCTTGATTGTTTTGAGTTTATGAAAAAGTATCATTTTCAAAATTCAAGAAGTTTTTTTCCCCCCTCTTAGGAAATCCCATGTGCTGACATAAAAAACAAAGGTAAGAAGTAAACATGTACCCACTCTTATTTCTGTAGTTTCAAATATCATATTGTAAACCTTCTGAATTTATCCTTTTTCCCTTCGGATTTGGCAATTTTTTTTTTTTTTTAAACTTTTAAGTTTTTTTGCATGCTCTTGTCCATGGCAGGGATGTACCTCGGTAAGAGAGCATAGATGACCTCAGATCACTGCTGCAGTAGAATAAGCTGTAAAGGTCATCTGCGTATGATGTAACAACCAGCCAGGTTACAATGCTTCAGGGCATCTTCCACATGCCCAAACCATTAGTCAACTTGAGCTGACTAAAAGTCAGATTTGGGTGCCACATCCTTCAGAGCTTTCATGCTGTCTAGAAGAACACTCAACTGTCTGCTTGCGCTGTTCCATTGTTGGACAGGTAAAGGTCCCTTGGGGGGAACTTCTACTTTACTTTTTGTCAAATATAACTTGCTGTGTGTCATTCTTAATTTATTCTTGACCAATGGGACTCTGCTCCGGCTCGGCCATTATACAGCTTGCATCAGCCAAAAACCTCTCGAGCTAAGACTCTATTCATAATGTCCCTCTCCCTATTACCGCAGATCTTGTTTGCTGCTCTTGTAGCAAGACACGTCAGCTGCTACTCTCCAGCTAAGTAAAAAATGTATTACTTTAAAATCTTTTTCTACCATTGTTTCAGTCCTTAGTTACATATTTTCCTCTCTGTCTACTTGATGACCATTTTCTCTACCCTTAATACCTCATGGTATCTTCATTACCATTGTTAGTAACCTTCCCCTTTCCCTCTCTTACCTTGTAAGGTAGTTCTAAATTACTATTGTTGGTACTGTCTTTTTCTTTACCAGTCTTGGTATTCCTCTCTACCATCATTGGTAGACTGTTTGTCCTTCTTGAGTGCAAGTTGTGTGTGTGTGATTCCTTAGGCAATTGCTAATTTTTTTTCTTTGAGTCAACATGACAGAAAAGCATAAGAGCACTTCTGGTTTTAAACAATGCTACGACTATGGGTAAAAGATGTCTAATTCAGATGGCATCTTTCTTGCGTTTCCTGTTTGGGTGCAGCCACTTGGATCAAGATAGTTTGATCTGCCAGACCTTCAGTAACAGGGCCTTGGTGAAAAGACTAAAATTAATTTTGAAAGGACTGTTAAAATCTTCCTTCGAAGAGGCATTGTCCAAGCCAGATCCTTCCTCTTCCTCTAAGTCTGATCAGACCAAATAGAGGAGTCAGTCTATACCGGTTTCCCCTATGGCACCAGTGGCTAAGAAACACAAGTTGTCTGTTCCATCAGGCTCCTCGGAACCGAAGACTATTACATCAGGCTCCTCTGAACCGAAGACTAAAGTTCTGAAGTTATTAGAGGGAGAATCTTCGGCACCAGCTTCTGTTTCCATGGCATTGAGAACTTCGGCATCAGCACAGGCTTCTCTAGTTTCCCGATCAGTGCCAGTTTCACCATCTGCACCACAGTAGACTCTGCCCACCCCTTCGGTGCTGGTCTGAACTCAGTTATGTACCCAAGACAAGCTATTCCCCTTCCATAGATCCCTTTGTAGGTCACTTTCCTAGTCCATTCTTGGAAAGGCCAGAATCTCCCTCTGTGTTGTCTGTTTGATCTTCCAGGAGTCTTTCTGAAGTAGGTGTTGAGGTTGGTGGATCAGCTTTTGGTGGCCAGAGGTCTTCCTGCCCCTTCTCAGACCTCTTTTCCTTCTGGAGTTGGGAAATTGTCTCCCAGGACTCCTCCAGATTTTCCTCCTCTGACCTCCTTGGGCTTTCACCCCTCTTTGGTTCTATGGCCTACTTTGACATCTTCAGTACCCTCAGAACTGTTAGATTCCTGGGGCTGTAGCTCAGCTGTCAGTTCTCAGGGTTTTGGATCAGCTCTGGGAACCTTGACTGTTGTGGGCCGTGCCCTGGCTCTTGCTTCGGAGGGCGGTCTCTTGGATCAGGGTGTGACTTTGGAGCAAGGTTGTCTTTCTCTGATGTTACTGTTGCAGTCATTACACCTGGGTTATCCTGCTGGCAGGCTACCTGCAGTCTGCCTGAATTCCAAAGTCTAGGTCCGGCAGATGCTCAAAATGGCCGAAGACCTAATTACCTTGATCAGGGGTTCCCATCCACCTCCTGACAAGAGGCCTAGGCAAGAGACAGAATATGAATCTTCAGATCAGGTTTCCATTTCCTCTGACTCCTCTTCTGAACAGGAATACTCTCTTTCTCCTTATGAGGATTCTGATGCTGAAGAATCTATCCCTTCATCCTCACCACCTGAGGATTATTCTTTTGGGGAAACCCTGCATACCATGAGGGAGCACTTTCACTGGGAGAGCTAGGACTATTCAGAATCTAAGAAAAGACTTGGAGATTTCCTTTTACTACCTCAGCACAGGCCTTTGGCTATTCCTCCTGTGTTAGACATTGTAGATGATGTATTTTCCGAGTCTGGACTTTCTCCTGACTCTGTACCTCCTGCCCCTGTTAAACTACACCGATACTACAGGGTTTCAGATTCACGTACATTTCTTTATAAAAAGCCTGCTGCTGACCCAGAAACTATTTCTCAGGGTCCCAAAGGGGTCAAGGCTTCTACTGCAAAAAAACCCTATCCCCTCTGATAGAGATTCAAGGGCACTAGACAGATGGGAAAAAAAGGTTTACACTTCTGCTACTTTGGCTGTGAGGGCTTTAAATTGTCAATTTCATATGCTTAAATATCAGCAATACTTACTGTCAATGCTAAAACAGAAAAATGTTATCAAATTCTGATTGTGCAGAAAATAAGGAAATGCAGGATTTATTGCATGCAACTGAACAAGTGGGAAAGCGTACATTGCAATGTGGTTTTGATTCTCAGGAGGCCTCTTGCAGGGCTGCAGTTACGGGTTCTGTTATGAGGAGACATGCTTGGTTAAAGGAACAGAATCTGCCTGATCATGTTAAAGCAAAGTTATTAGATGCTCCATTACAACATGATACTTTATTTGGTGTTAAAGCAGAGGAGGTGTTGAAGAAAATGGAGGACAAAGCGAAATCTATGCAAACAGTAAAGGATTACAGGTACAGCCACCCAGATTTAGCAGGAATTGGCCTACAAAGAATTGGTCTTTTCCAGTGTCAGACAGACCACAAAGAGGCAGATACAGACACCCCAGAGGCAGATCCCAGCCCCAAGGCTCATACAGGCCTAAACAGTGGGACGCTTCTACCTCCAAAAATGGAGAAGACGAAACACAGCCATACAGGAAACCGTCCCAATGACTTTCCTCTGCCAGCTCCAAGAAGCACTTATCTTTTGGCAACCCCCTTAGGGGGAAAACTAGCACTTTTTTCTCAAAATTGGCACATGATCACCCAGGACAAATGGGTCTTGAATATAGTGTCCCAGGGCTACAGGTTCCACTTTCACACCCTGCCAAGGCCAAAAGGTATGCCAAACCTGCCACACAATCAATAGGCAGAGGCACAAAAACAAGTTTCATCCCTCATGGACATGAGGGCCATTCAGCAAGTACCACAGCAAGAGCAGGGACAAGGATTTTACTCAAGACTATTCTTGGTACCCAGAAAAGGCAAAGCCTGGAGACCAATACTGGATCTGTCTACTCTAAATACATTCCTGGACGTTCCAAAATTCAAAATGTTGACTCTGCAGCAGCTTCTGCCCATATTGGACAAGGAGGCTTGGCTTGTAACTTTGGACCTAAAAGAGGCATACCTGCATATTCCAATCAGACAGTCTTGCAGAAGATGCATCAGATTCCTAGCTGGCTCAATGCACTACCAATTCTCTGCACTGCCCTTTGGCTTATCTACTGCTCCCAGAGTTTTCACAAAATGCATGGCACCAGTAATTGCATTTTGCAGACAGAGAGGAATTCAAATATATCCTTACTTGGACGACTGCCTTATTCAAGCAGAGAACAAGGACATTCTACTAAGGCATCTGGCGTTTGTGAAAAGATTACTTATTTGCCTAGGGTACACAGTAAACGAAAAGAAATCAAAACTAGTACCCTCTCGAGATAATATTCCTGGGTGCAAGCTTAAATACAACTGCCCAGATGGCTTATCTCCTGCCAGACAAACAAAGGCAACTGACTTCTTACTTCAAGATGTTGGCAACAAAGACCCAGTTATCTGCAAGAAAAATTCTACAGGCTTTGGGCTTCATGGCTTCCTGCATTCTGCTAATTCAATATGCCAGACTGTATATGAGGAAACTACAATGGTACCTAAAAAGTGTTTGGACTCAACATTGTCACAGTCTGGAAACATTAATTACCCTCATTCCTTGCCTGCAACAGAAGTTTTGATGGTGGGCACAGGCCTGTCACCACAGCAAGGGGCAGCCGTTCACCCTACCCACAGCCAGGCAGTCAATAACAACAGATGCTTCGGATTATGCCTGGGGGGCCCATATGGCAGGAAAATGTATTCTGGGCACATGGCCCACAAGCCAAAGTCACCTTCATATCAATCAAAAAGAGATGCTGGCTGTTCAAAATGCCCGGACAGCTTTCAAGGATCTACTCCATCCAGGACAGCTACTGATAAGGACGGACAATACTACAGTCTTGTGGTACATAAACAGGGAGGCACTCATTCCTACCCCCTCTGCAGACAAGCCATGACCTTGTGGGACACAGCATTGGCTTATCAAGTACACCTGCAAGCACAATTCCTGCCAGGAAAGAAAAATACACTGGCAGACGAACTAAGCAGAAACCTCACGGATCCCCACGAGTGGAAACTGGATCCACAACTCTTCAGCATGATGATAAAGAAATGGGGATGCCCAGACATAGATCTATTTGCCTCCCCTCACAACTGCCAACTACAGAGATTCTGCACAAGGACGTATCACAAGCAAGCATGGAAAGTGGACGCTCTATCATTCAGCTGGAAAACCCTAACAGTATATGCCTTTCCTCCTCTGCCTCTCCTCCCCAAGGTACTCCTAAAGGTCAGACAAGAGAAGCCAAAAATGATTCTGATTGCACCAGACTGTCCCCGCCAGTACTAGTACCTAATCCTAAAGAGCTTGTCTCAAGGCCCAGCCTGGACATTGCCTCTAATTCCTCATTTACTGACCCAACGAAACAATCAGATCCTGCACAGCCAGCTCGAAACCCTAAATCTGGCAGCATGGCGGATAATGTAGCCATTCAGAACACACCTCTCTCTAAAGCAGTGATGGATGTTATTTTGGAGGCCAGGCGGCCCAGTACCAGGAAATCTTATTCTGAAAAATGGAAAAGATTCTGTGCTTGGAACCAGGCACAAGGAATTGACACGGTTGTACCAAATATTCCTCAGATTTTACAATATCTAACTGAGATGCTGGACAAAGGCCTATCCTTTTCATCAATCAAAATCCATGCCTCTGCCATTTCAGCTCATTACAATACGGAACCACCAATTTTTTCACATCTGCTGCTAAGACAGTACCTCAGAGGGGCCAAAAACATAAGACCTCCAAGGAGAGCACCAATACCTGCATGGGACCTCAATTATGTCTTGGAAAAACTCACACTGCCGCCTTTTGAGCCAGCCAAATACAGCTGAAATAAAGTTCTTATCTTGGAAAACAGCTCTGCTCCTAGCAATAACCTCTGTAAGACAAGTCTCAGAGGTACAGGCACTCATGGCTGTGGAACCTTTTATCATTTTCCATCCAGACAGGGTTTCTTTGAGGACGAACCCGACATTTATGCCTAAGGTAATGTCCAGTGTGGCCCTTAACCAAACCATTCATTTTGCCTATCTTTTATCCAAACCCACAGAATAAGGGTGAGAGACTCTTGCATTCTTTGGACATACACAGACAGCTATGCTTCTACTTGGGCAGAACTAAAGCTTTCAGAAAGACTGAGCAACTCTTAGTAGCATATGCTGCAGGATCACAAGTAAAGGCCATCTCAAAGCAGACTATTTCAAAATGGATAGGCCACTGCATTCATCTCTGCTATTCACTACATGGCAAATCAGTGCCTAAGGACATTAGGCCTCACTCTACCAGAGCAGCAGCCTTTCTCAGAGGAGTACCAACCAAAGACATTTTAGAGGCTGCAACGTGGAGTTCAGGGCACACTTTTACCAAGCACTACCACTTGCCTCTCTATTCTAAATCCAGAGCAGGCTTTGCCACTGCAGTTCTGCAGGGCCTTATAGCCTCTCCTAATCCCATTTAGACCCAGCCACCCTACCTCAGCTTTTGGATTCAACCCAAATGTAATGACTGCAACAGTGAAACATGATGAACATAGTACAGTTGTGTACCTACCATAAATGTAGATGTTAGTGTATTCACTGTTGCAGTCCAGGTTACCCACCCACCATCCCCCTTTTTTCTTTGCTGGGACTTATCTGTACTTCTCTATCCTATACAACCTATGTGGTGTATTTGCTTGTAGATGAAGGAAATGTTTATTTTTGTGCATGCATACTTATTGGCATAATTTTCAGCCTACCAGTTTGGGGGCACCTGACATCTGGGGCAAGAAAAACTGAAGAAAATGGCGTCGGCTGCATCTTTTATACCCCTGGCACACTGACGTCAGGGAAGAGACGACAGCAACCGACGCCGGACTTTGGAATTCAGGCCGACTGCGGGTAGCCTGCCAGCAGGATAACCCAGGTGTAATGACTGCAACAGTGAATACACTCGAACATCTACATTTATGGTAGGTACACAACTGTACTTTCATAGCTCCCATCCCTCTTCAGGTGGGCCTGCCTTCCAGTCATGGAGAGGGAATTAGCCTCTGCAGACTCTCAGCTGGCCCCTTCTGTATCGGAGTGTCATATGTCAGTAGCTTCTGGTCCAGAGTTGCCACCATCCTCCACCTTGGAACAGTGAACACAGAAGCTGCAAGTTACCCCCCTGTATAGGGCCCCTCATCTTAGGGGACTTCCTCAGTGACTCCCACTGAGGAGCCACCCCAAACGAAGACATGCAAGAGGAAGCACTTAGATTCTGCAGCAGAATCTGTCACCGAAGACACGGACTTCGATGATTGGGAGGATTCCCCCTGATCACCCCTGAAGATGTCTCCTTTGGAGACATCCTGGAGATCCTTAAGCAGAGGGGTGACTGGAAGCCCAAAGACGTGACCTCTGAAGAATCTTTGTACTTGCAAGCCTTTGGTGCTAGCCAGTCTACTTCCTGGGTGACCCCACCTGCTGACTATCTCATTAAATTGATCGCACAACAGGCATGGAAGGTCCCTTATTCCATAGAACCAATTCCCGGAGACCAAACAAAATCTTATCAGTCCCCGAAGATCACCAACATTGGGCCTAGGGTTTAGCAGTCGATGCCATGGTAGTGGTGGTGGCCCCCAAGAAGGAACTTGCCGATGAGAGTCCCACTGTCCATCCGCCTGTGAGTCAAGGGCAATGGACAGATTTGGAAAGCGGGTCTATGCTTCATCGACCTTTGCCCTAAGCTCCTTGGATTTTATGGCACATTTCACTAGACTCCAGAGGGATCTGATTAAGGAGTTATCGGATACCTTCACTGGAGTTGTGTCTGATGAGGTGCACGGTAAAGTTGCCTCTTTGCTGGCCACCCTGGAATCTATATCAAACTCGTCCATGAGGCTCATTGCACGTGCAGCCGAAGGAAGGAACAGAGCAGCGGATTCAGGCGTCATGCCTGAATGCATTTGTGTGAGTACGAGGAGCCTTTCAAGTCTTGCTTCTTTTGATGGATTGTCCTTGTTCAGCCCCAAAGTCAAATGAATACTAGCCAGGTGCGAAAAAGATGGAAAAACCCTTTCTGCTGTGAGTGTGTTTTTCTACTGCTCAGCGATTCTACTTCAGGAACCAGAGGATAGGAAAGATATGGTTCAAAAAGTCTCAAGAGCCTTTTCAGGACACACATGGCAGTAGCTTCCCTTGGGGCAGTGGGGAGCTATAATGGAAGACACGGGTCCCGTGGCAGAAGTGGCCTGCTAAATCAGGGCTCCAGAGACTGCTTCTCTGGACAACCCTACCAGTGCTCCTGGAAGGAGGCCAGATGGCTTACCTCTGGAAGCAGATGGGGAAAAGCTTTCATTGCACTGAATAGCCTGGTGACAAGCAACTTCCGATACTTGGGTGCAGAAGATTATTACCAGAGGTTACCATATCCCCTTTATTCTTTTCTCAAGATCACAAAGAAAAATCCCCAATATACCACCAAATCCAGTGGGACCAAACAGCCTTAGAGAGTCAAAAGCTGCTAGAAAAGAGTCATCCAAGAAGTCCTACCAGACCAGACAGGATCCGGGTTTTACTCAAGGTTCTTTTTGGTACCAAAAAAGACAGGGAACTGGAGACCAATATTGGACCTCAGCCTTCTGAACAAGTTTGTTCAGCAAACAGAATTTCGGATAGTCGTGGTTCAATCTGTACTTCCTGTTATAGAGGAAAATGATTGGATGTGCTCTATAGACATTCAAGATGTGCATTACCACATAAAAATGGACAAATGCCCCAGAAGGTTTCTCCCCTTTTGGCTAGGAGCCAGTTATTTCCAGTTCAGAGTGCTACCATTTGGTCTCACCACAGCCACCAGGGTGTTCACCAAATGCATGGCAGCAGTCACGGCTCACTTGAGACTACATAGATTCCAGGTGTTTCCTTATCTAGATGACTGGCTCCTCACCAAGCATCTACTGCTTCAAACCACAAACTTCATTTTGCACCTTTTCAATTGTTTGAGCATTACATTCAACAGAGAAAAATCCCAGCTGACTCAAACACAAGATCTAGAGTTTTCGTGTCTCGTCTCAGTACAATTTCTTACGTAGCTACTCTCCCTCCTCACATACTACAGAAGGTAAGGTCTCAAGTGCGAGTCATTATATCCAGAGACCAAGTCCCTGCTCTGGTTGTCCTCCAAACTTTGGGATCCATGGCAGCGACAATTATGTTAGTACCTCTGGCAAGATTTCACATGAGGCTACTTCAGTGGCTCTTGGCTTCTCAATGGTCCATCCTAAGCCATCCGATGACTTATCCGATTTTGATAAGTCGCTGCAAAAAGGATCTATCCTGTTTGATGAGTCAAGAGGAAATTCTTCTGGGGCGTTCCTTTGTTCCCCCTCAGCCCAAGACCATAGTGACCACGGACACCTCCCATATGGAGTGGGGGGGCATTATCTGGGAAGAATAGTCAAGGCACTTGGTCTCTGAGAGGCCAATTTGCACATCAGTGTCCTGGAATTGAGGGCAGTGCTCTTAGCGTTGCATGCCTTTCAATCTGCCCTCCCAGGGACAGTTGCAATTCAATCAGATATGTCAGTGGTATGGTACTTCGGCAACAAACAGGGTGGAACCAGGTCTTACCTCCTATTTCTGGAAGCTCTGAGTGTGGCAATGGGTGATATCCTCCAACTGTTTTCCAGTAGCAATGAATATCCCGGTGAGCTCCAACATGGTAGCAAACAAACTGAGCAGATGCATTTTCCTGCCTCACGAGTAGTCTCTCAATCCCAAAGTGGCAAAGGAGATTTTTTGTCGCTGGGGCCACCTTGCTGCGACATCTTTGATTCCCCAACAAACAAATGCAGCAGTTATTTTGCCCTAATCCCCCCTCAGGTGGAGTCCCCAAGATATGCTGTCCTCCTCATTTGGCCCTCGGGACTTCTCTACACCTTTCCCTCATTCCCCTCTTCTTGAAGAAAGCCCAAAGATTCAGAAGCAAAGTGATCCTCATTGCAAGTCTGGTCCCCCTTTCTTTGGCCTTTCCTGATTCATCGTCCATGGATTCTGGGCCTAGTTCCAGACCTGCTGTCTCACCTGCAGGGACTGGTGCACCCCAGCCTTCACAGTCTCAACCTTACAGCTTGGTTCCTGCAATTCCATTAGTTGCCAGGCAGAATAACATACCTTCCCCAGTACAAAAAATTCTTCTGGCTTCCCATAGACCATCCACCAGGAAGCTCTGTGTTAGCAAATGGAAGAGACTTTCAGTTTGGGCTTGTAAAAATAATTTAGACCCCTTTTTGGCATCTGTGGAGAAAGTTTTGGAATTCTTAGCTTCCCTTTTTGATCAAGGAGCTTCTGCTTCCACAGTTCAGTTAGCGGTCATTTCTAATTTTCGCAATGGCTACAATGACCATTCTTTAATTTCCCATCGCTTATGCAAAGTTTTTCTTAAAGGTGCCTTACGTCTAAAGCCCCTTTAAGGATCCCATACCTCCATGGGATTTGACCCTGATCTTGCAATCTTTAGTACGTCCTCCCTTTGAACCAGCAGTGACTTGCCATCTCAAATTTCTTTTGTTGAAAACTTTCTAGTAGCCGCTACTTTTGTCAGGAGAGTTTCTGAAATTCAAGCATTATGTGCGAAACCCCCATATCTGATTTTTCATAAGGGAAAGGCTTCGCTAAGAACCAATACTTCCTTTCTTCCTAAGGTGAATTTGCAATCTAATATGTATCAAACTATTGATTTGCCCATTTTCTTCCCCAGTTTTTTCAATAAAGGTGAATATTGCTTGTATTTGGTGGACATTCATAGTTGCGTTTTTGCCTTGACAGGACTAGAGTCTCTAGAAAATCAGACCCATTTTTTTTTCTGGTCCAACTCGGACACCTGTCTCAGAAGTTACTTTGTCAAGATGGCTAAGAAATTGTGTTACCTTCATTTATAATCATAACCACAAGTTATCTGCGCCTGTGAGAGCACATTCTACCACATCAATTGCCATGTCAGCTGTTTTTCACTTCAAAGTTTCCATGGATGAGATATGTGCATCTGCAACATAGGCTGCTACTCTTATGTTTATCACTCATTACAAATTGGATATGGTCTCCAGGGGAAGAGCATTCTTTGGCTCTATGGTTCTCGGGAATATCCTTCCATAAGGCCACCCAGGACCTAAAGTAGCTGGGGACTCTGTCCTATTGGTCAGGAATGAATGAAGATTGACAGTATCAGGTAAAGAAGTTATGTACTCACCATAATGTTCCATCTGTGTTGTCGGTCTTCATTCTTGATATCCCACCCTCTTTCCCCCTCCTGTAGATTTCTTGGAGGATCGAACACTTGTCCTGGGAACCTATAGGTTTGACTTTGGACATGGCTTCTGCCTTTGTTGTATGTTCTTTTCTCTCAGTATTTGGCCGCAAACTTGATCTGAGGTAATAGGTAGAGGGGCATTGTGGGCAGAGTCTTGGCACGAGAGTTTTTTGGCTGGTGCGAGCTGTAGAACAGCTGCTTGGAACAGATTCCCATTGGTCAAGAATGAATGAAGATAGACAGCACAGATGGAACACTATGGTGAGTAAATAACTTTTTTTTTCTACGAATTAATTACTTTAAGCTAGGAAGAAGTGTTTTTGATTGTCTTGTGACTTTTATGTACTTTTAAACAAGAACTTACTTTTTAATTTTGTGGTAAAAAGTTGTTTAAAATTACTATTTCTGTGGAGAAACTGTGGATCCAGTGTTTTCTATTTTCATCCAGTTTAACCTTTGGATCCGACCTCAGTGCCTTTCATAGAGGTGTGGATCTGAAGCTCCGACTCCTCGCTTACCCTTAATTCCCTCCATTCCGCTCAAGTGCCTCAGATCTCATTTGCTGCCTGATCAAGTCAGGCATGTTTCCGTTGGCTCTGCCTTTTCTGAGAAGTTTTCTTAGGTGATAATTTCTTTATCTCTGTTATTTTGCTAGTTTATTTAAAACTTTGAATCCAAAAGGAGAACCTACATGAAAACAAAAATAAACCAATAAAAACTAGAAACAGTTCACCGTGTTTGAGTGGCAGATGGCAAGTAAATTACTTACAGTATATATGGAACAGAAATTGTCTAAGTAAATTACTTACAGTATATATGGAACAGAAATTGTCTTCTGAATAGACTCATTGTATTCCAAGACTGAATCTTAAATCAAGTCCCGTGTAGTAGCCACAAAAAGGCACCAGCTATTGTTACATTCCTTTGCAAACAGAATGATATTCTTCGTGTTTCACTGTTGCAGTCATTACATTTGGGTAATCCTGCTGGCAGGTTGCCCTCAGTCGGCCTGAATTCCAAAGTCCTAGGTCCAGCGTTGGCTGCTGTCACCCCTTTCCTGACGTCAGGTCTTCAGGGGTATAAAAGAAGCAGCCAACGCCATTTTCTTTAGTCTTTCTTGCTGCGCGGTGCCTGAAGCAGAAGCAGTTTGCAAGTGCCAGTTGGCCGACTCCTGAGATTTTCGTGTTCGAGTTTCGGATCCAAAGTCTTCAATAAAGCTAAGTACCCCGTTGGGGAAACTTTTTTTTTCTTGCTCCAGACCGATGTCAGAAAAAGTTAATAATTGTATTTCTTGTGGAAAGCAAATACCTCATAAGGATTTTCATTCTTACTGTATTCCTTGCCTAGGCCCTGATCACAAAGTTTCAGGTTTTCGGTTTTGTGCTAGATTTAACCAACGCAATATTAAGCGTCGGTATGATTTTGCTTTAAACTATTTTGGACGCCGGTTTAATTATCCAGAAATGTTGTCGGATAGCCATCTGACTACCGGAGTTCACAAAAAATGCAAAGAAAAGGAGAGAGAGGCAACAGAGGCCCAAAACTGACGACGAAGCTTCTCCTAAGCCATTCGCCGGTCCTCAGTGAGGCGCTTTCACAGCCCCTGATGCCCGCTACTTTAGAGTAACAGGCCGCTACCTACTCCCACCGCTGGAAACTCAGTGTTGGTGCCTCGAATATTTTCCCTTCAGATGGGTCTGGAGCTGCTGAGCAGGCACCGGCTTCTGAGGGTGTATTCAGACCTAAACATCTTTACATCAAACCGACATCAGCTTCAAAGGCAAAGACTAAAGCACCTTCTAAAGCAAAGGAACAAACTCAAGAGCCACGTGGTCAGGCCTCTATGCCCAAAAAACAGATGCTCAAAATGGCCGAAGACTTGATTACCTTGATCAGGGGTTCCCATCCCCCTCCTGATGAGAGGCCTAGGCAAGCGACTGACTGTGCCTCTTCAGATCAGGTCTCCATTTTTCCTAATTCCTCTTCTGATCAGGAATATTCTCTTCCCCCCTATGAGGATTCTGATGCTGAAGAATCTATTCCTTCAGCTTCTCCTCCAGAGGACTGTTCTTTTGGGGAAATCTTACATACTCTGAGGGAGCATTTCCACTGGGAGAGCCAAGATTTTTCAGAATCTAAAAAGAGGCTCATGGAGTTCCTTTTACGGTAATCTCCAAGTGAAGTACCTCACAGGATGCGCAGTAGCAAATCCCGCCCCAAACACGCCTCCTGGCCAAGCGGGCATGAATATTTATTTGGCTCCTGCCTTACAATCGGTAAGAACATGTAGAATTCATTGCACCGCTCACTTTATTCAGGAAAAACATTGGATCGTAGCGTTTACATGTAAAACGGAAACAAATGCACACTTTAAATTCAGGAAGAACACTGCAAATGTAGTCTATTCATTAAAAACATTTCATATAAGCATACAAGTCTGAGGGTCAGCAAAAGTCTTACTGTGGTTTAAGGTGCATGTACTTCATCCTGGACAGTTCAGGAATGCCCCTGTATGCAGCCCATTCATCTGACACTATCACTGTCCCCGGTAAGACATGCTGTTTGATAATTGGTATTAAAGTAGCTGCACACAGATCCAATGGCAGAGGGCAGAGAAGGTGTTACTGGTATAACAGGTAGCTGTCATCGATTCTGTTCATGCCGGCGACGTCCGTGTGGTTACTGCTGAAATTAGCAAAGAGGTTTGCAATGGCATCCATCCTTTTATAGCTGAAGAGTGCATTGTGCTGTCCGGAGAATTAGAAGGTGATAATAATGTCAATAATGTGTTAAACATATAACTGCGACTGCTTTATTGATTTGAACGGGCTATTTTTAGAGAGGTGTCATTAAAAAACGTCAAAAACCAGCAGCAGTTAAACATACCTTTTTTCACAGTGTAAAAGTGTGAATGTGCTATTATGGAGTGTGATTTTGGGCAATGCAAAAATTATTGGTGGTATAAAAGGCCGTTGGGACTACCTTGTTTTAAATTTGTTGACACCTTGTACTTTGTATAGCGCTATTGGGTATATGCCTGATGTTCATCGTGCATACAGCTGCAGTAATCACAGATGGGTTTTCAGCCGTCAGGCGGTCCCTCGGTCGGCCGAATTCCAAAGTCTCGGTCCGGCGTCGATTGTCGTCGCTTACTCTTCTGACGTCAGTAAGGCCAGAGTATATAAGACACAGCCGACGCCATGTTCTTCAGTCTTTTTTGCCGCGCGGTGCCCGAAGCAGAAGCAGTTCGCAAGTGTCGGTCGGCCAGCTCCTGAATTACGAAAAAAAAATGGAACCGAAGTTTTCTTTAAAGCTAAGTACCCCGTTGGGGAAACTTTTCTTGCCTCAGACCGATGTCAGAAAAAGTTAATAATTGTATTTCTTGTGGGAAGCAAATACCGCATAAGGATTTCCATTCCCGTTGCATACCTTGTTTGGGCCCAGACCACGACGTCTCGGGCTGTCGCTTTTGCGCTACCTTCAATAAACGCACTATCAAGCATCGGACGGAGTTCGCCCAACACTACTTTGGTAAAGCTTTTGATTATAAGATGTCGTCGGACACTCCGACTACCGTTTTGTCCAAAAAAACGCAAGGAAAAGGACCGACACGCAAGACCCGCGATCCCCGCCGACACCACGCCAAAACAGGCTACACGTGGTCCGGTTCTCAGCGAGACGCCTTTGCAGTCCCTGACTACTGACGACACTCCTTTGGCGGTGTTCTCTGTACCCGAGACCGCTGGGTCCTCGGTCCTTTCCCAGACTACAACCGAAGCTCCTGCTAATGTCGAGCCTACTAATGTGGACAGGTCCACCTCCACCCATGGTGTATTTAGGCCCTCATCTTCTTTTTCAATAAAGGCTTTTACTAAATCCAAAGCAGCCAGGCATCCCACGAGGCCTGTTGCACAGGGCCCATCTCCTGGACCCATGCCTAAGAAACCGATGCTTAAAATGGCTGAGGATTTAATCACTCTTATCAGAGGTTCTCAGCCCCCTCCTGACAAGAGACCCAGAGTGGAGGAAGAATCTCCCTCTTCTGATCAGGGATCCATTTTATCAGAACATTCTGATGCAGAGGAACACTCTTACTCCCCTTTTGAGGATTCGGATGCAGAACAGTCCATTCCTTCTGTATCCCCTCCTGAGGATTTTTCTTTTGGGGAAACCTTGCACACTTTGAGGGAACACCTCCATTGGGAAGGCCAAGACTTTTCAGATTCCAAGAAAAGACTTAGGGAATTTCTTTGGTTACCTCAGCACAGACCTCTGGCTATGCCCCCTGTTTTGGATGTACTGGATGATGTCTATTCGGAGGCTTGCCTTAACCCTGATTCTCTGCCTCCTGCACCAGTAAAACCTGATAGGTATTACAGAGTACCCAGCTCTCACCAATTTCTCTACAAAGGCCATAATGCTGACCCTGAAACCATTTCACAAGGCCCCAAGGGATTAAAGGCCTCCACTGCCAAGAATCTACTCCCTGCAGAAAGGGAATCCAGATCTCTAGAAAGGTGGGGTAAAAAGGTATATACCTCGGCCACCCTAGCCATGAGGGCTTTAAACTGTCAGTTTCATATGATTAAATATCAACAGTATCTGTTATCACAATTAAGGAACAAAATGTCTCAACCTGAACAACCAGATTTAAAAGAGTTACAGGATATGATGCATAGTGCGGAGCAAGTGGGTAAACACACCTTACAATGTGGTTATGATGCCCTAGAGGCTTCCAGTAGAGCGGCTGCCACAGGATCAGTCATTCGCAGGCATGCCTGGCTTAGGGAACAAAATTTACCTGATCATGTGAAAGCTAAACTTCTTGATGCTCCTTTACAAAAGGATGTTTTATTTGGTACTAATGCTGAGGACATACTACGGAAAATGGAAGAAAAAGCCAAATCTATGCAAACTGTCAAGGCTTTCTTACAGGTCCAACCACCACGTTTTAGCAGAAATTGGCCTTCAAAAAACTGGTCCTTTCCAGCCACTGACAAGCCCCAAAGAGGCAGATAGACGCACAAGGGGCAGAGGGCAATCACAAGGATCATATAGAGGCAGACAATGGCAATCTCCAGCACCAAGAGGTGGTGAAGACAGTGCACAACAATACAGGAAGCAAATCCATGCCAAGCAAGTCTCAGCTAACAGCACCTTTGGGAGGGAAACTAGCATTATTTGCAAGCAATTGGCATATTGTCACAACAGACAAATGGATACTGGACATTATAAACAGAGGCTACAAATTTCAATTTCACACTCTTCCAAAAATGAGACGCATGCCAAACCTGCCACAGAATCAAAGGGCAGTGGCACAACTACAAATTTCAAAGCTCCTAAACATGAGAGCTATACAAAAGGTACCTACACTCCAACAAGGTCAAGGTTTTTATTCAAGACTTTTTCTGGTACCAAGAAAAGGAACCGACTGGAGACCCATTTTGGACTTATCCATCCTAAACACATTCCTACTCGTGCCAAAATTCAAGATGCTCACATTACAGCAACTTCTTCCCATGCTGGGCAAGGAGTTTTGGCCGGTAACATTGGACCTCAAGGAGGCATACCTGCATGTCCCAACCAGACAAAGCTGCAGAAGATACCTCAGATTTCTTGCAGGTTCAATCCACTATCAATTCTCTGCATTGCCCTTTGGCTTATCTACTGCGCCCAGAGTATTCACAAAGTGCCTGGCATCAGTGATTGCCTACTGCAGACTTCAAGGGATACAAATTTACCCTTATCTGGACGACTGCCTGATCCAAGCGGACAGCAAACGCATACTACTGGAACATCTGGCTTATGTGACACGGTTACTGCTTTCTCTGGGATATACCATCAACAAGAAGAAATCAAGACTAACACCATCTCAGAAAATAACCTTCCTGGGTGCCAACTTGGACACAAACACCCAGATGGCATATCTTACGCCAGAAAAACAAGGGCAACTATCTCAGTACTTCAAAACACTGGCAAAAAGTACCAGGCTTACTGCAAGGAAAATCCTGCAGGCTCTGGGATTCATGGCATCTTGCATTCTTCTAATCCCATGTGCAAAGCTGCATATGAGGAAACTTCAATGGTACCTAAAAATCTATGGTCTCAACACAGTCACAGTTTGGAAGCAATTATACCAATAATTCCATGTTTGCAAAAGGAATTTCTATGGTGGGCCCAAGCATGTCAAGTAAACACAGGCCTTCCATTCTGCAAGCCTCAAGCAAAACAAGTCATAACCACAGACGCCTCAGATTACGCCTGGGGCGCACATGAAGGACAGGTGCATTCAGGGCAGATGGTCCCAAAAGGAAAAGCACCTTCACATCAATCAAAAGAAATGCTAGCAGTGATAAATGCAATTACAGCTTTCAAGGACTTCCTGCATCCAGGACAATTACTGATAAGAACAGACAACACCACAGTAATGTGGTACATAAACAAACAAGGAGGAACACATTCATACCCCTTGTGCAGACTAGCCATGACTCTTTGGAACTTGGCTCTGGAAAGACAAATCGAACTTCAAGCACAGTACTTGCCAGGACTGGAAAACACACTGGCAGACACTCTAAGCAGAAATATGACAGATCCACACGAATGGAAGTTACATCCTCAGGTGTTTACAGAGATAATCCAAGCGTGGGGGATGGCCAGACATAGATCTTTTTGCCTCCCACGGGAACCATCAACTGAAAAAGTTTTGTTCAAGGACCTTTCATGCAAAGGCCTGGAAAGTGGACGCCCTTTCATTCATTTGGACAGCATGGACAGTTTATGCATTCCCACCTCTGCCCCTTCTGCCCAAGGTGCTTTTGAAAGCAAGAACAGACAAACCGAGGATGATACTGATTGCTCCAGATTGGCCAAGGCAACACTGGTATCCACTCCTGAGGAGCCTAACACATACTCCTCCCTGGTCCCTGCCTCTAATGCCTCTCCTACTGACTCAGAACAGCTACAAAACTCTTCACAGTCAGCTGAAAACACTTAACCTTGCTGCATGGAAAATTCCTTGACACCACAACAGTCCCTACTCTCCAAGGAGGTGCAGGATGTCATTTTGGAGGCCAGAAGACCATCTACTAGAAAAGCTTACTCTGCAAAATGGAAGCGGTTTTGCTGTTGGAATGAGAAAAGAGGCCAGGACCCTAGAAAATTGAACTTGCCTCAGGTTTTACAGTACCTAGCTGAACTGCTGAACAGTGGACTTTCATTTTCTTCCATAAAAATACATGCCTCAGCCATTTCTGCAGAATTCAACACGGATCCTCCTTTATTCTCTCACCCACTCTTACGACAGTTCCTCAGAGGGGCTAAGAATATAAGACCTCCAAGGAAGCAACCAATACCAGCCTGGGACCTTAATTACATACTAGAAAAATTAACATTGCCTCCCTTTGAACCTGCTGCCTCAACAGATCTGCAACATTTGTCCTGGAAAACAGCTTTCCTTCTGGCTATCACTTCAGCTTGTAGGGTTTCTGAACTACAGGCCCTCATGGCGGTGCAGCCCTTCCTCATCTTCCATCAGGACAGGGTTTCCCTTACCAACCCATCTTTTATGCCAAAAGTGGTATCCAGGGTAGCCTTAAATCAAGCCATACACCTACCTACCTTTTATCCTAACCCTCAAAACAAAGGGGAGAGGCTGCTTCACACTTTAGACATCCATAGGCAGCTACGTTATTATTTGGACAGAACAAAGTCCTTCAGGAAATCAGAACAACTTTTTGTGTCCTATGCCTTAGGGGCTCAAGGGAAACCAGTTACCAAACAGACCATTTCCAAGTGGATTGGCCACTGCATACAGTTTTGTTATTCCTATCATGGGAAATCTGTCCCTACTGGTATCAGATCTCACTCCACCAGGGCCACAGCCACCTCTATAGCCTTCCTCAGAGGCGTTCCTACTAAGGATATTTTGGAGGCAGCCACTTGGAGTTCTGTACATACCTTCACAAAACACTACCACCTACCCTTATACTCCAGAACAAGAGCAGGCTTTGCCACTGCTGTTTTGCAGGGCATTCTGGCTCAACCCAGTTCCTCATAGTACCTACCACCCTATGCATAGCTTTGGGACTCTACCCATCTGTGATTACTGCAGCTGTATGCACGATGAACATAGTACAGTTTTGTACCTACCATAAATGTAGATGTTCGAGTGCTAATACAGCTGCAGTACAGGTTTCCCTCCCTCCTTCCCCACTTGGTAAAGGCATGGGGCCTAACAACCTCTTCATACCACCTGACTGGGTTATCCTGCTATGTTTTATTTGCTTGCTTACACTGATTTTGCATTACATTGCATTGCCTGCATATGTAGATAAGCCTTATTTATGTATTGCCTTCCTTTTGGGGGCACCTGACATCTGGGGCAAGAAAGACTGAAGAACATGGCGTCGGCTGTGTTTTATATACTCTGGTCTTACTGACGTCAGAAGAGTAAGCGACGACAATCGACGCCAGACCGAGACTTTGGAATTCGGCTGACCGAGGGACCGCCTGACGGCTGAAAACCCATCTGTGATTACTGCAGCTGTATTAGCACTCGAACATCTACATTTATGGTAGGTACAAAACTGTACTTTTTACTGTTTTACAGATTTAGTGATCATAATCAATAAAGTTACCGATGATGCATACTGCAGTTTACTGAATTAATTATCATTTGACTGAACTACAGTGACCGATGCTCCACGCTAGTTCACCCTGCCAATCATGTACGGTCACCCTGCCAATCATGTACGATGTTCTTCGTCTTCCATTGCTGCAGTCCTGACTATTGGGTATAGTCCGCGTCCAGTCGGCCCGAATACCAGAGTATAAGGCTGACGTCGGTCAGGGCGCATTAGACTGACGTCAGTACGTCAGGGTACTAATGCGCATGACCGACGTCATATCCTCAGTCTTTTTTGCCGCATGGTCCGATGCAGAAGCAATTTTGCGAGTGCAGGTTGGCGTTCTGAGATTTTCCGAAACCGGAGTTTCAGACCGAAACAGAGTTGGCTAAGTAACGCCGTTGGGGAACATTTTGGTTTTTTCTTGCCTCAGTATTTAACCGGATGTCAGAAAAAGTGAATAACTGTATTTCTTGTGGCAAACAGATACCGCATAGGGATTATCATACATTGTGTATACCTTGTTTAGGGCCTGAGCACGACGTTGTTGGTTGCCGCTCTTGTGCTAGATTTAACAAGCGCACTATTAAGAGGAGGCTAGATTGTGCTAGGTTAGTGTTTGGGAAGCGTTGCAATTATAATATGCCGTCGGATGCTCCGACGCCCGCTTCATCCAAGAAGCGCAAGGATAAAACAGTGAAGCCTAGGGGTGAGGAACCGGCAGTCCCGGACGTCGGTTCTTTGGAAGGCTCGGTGGAGCCGGAGGTTTTGCCAGGAGTTTCCATGGAGTCCCAGGCAGAAACTATACTCTTACAGGATGTGCCTTCTCAGGAGGTAGGCCAGGCTGAGGGGCTTCTCAGGTGACTGTTCTTCCCTCTCTTCCCAAGGTAGTTAGGGCCTCTCCTTCTGTTACCAAAACTTCTATGAGAGGTAGGCCTACTTCAGCTTCAGTGGGGCTTCTCCTACCATTTCAGGTTCTGTACCTAAGAAACATATGCTTAAGATGGCAGAAGATTTGATTACTATGATTAGGGTTCTATGCCCCGCCTGATAAGAGGCCTAGGGTGGAATCTGAGTTTGAGAGTTTTGAACAGTGTTCTGAGGCTTCAGAATCTTCTGTGGAAGATTTGCAGGAGTATCCTACCTATTCTGATTCTGATGTGGATGATTCCACTCCTACAGCGTCTCCACCTGAGGATTTCTCATTTTCAGAGACTTTGCATTCCATGAGGGAGCACTTTAAATGGGAAGGCCAGGATTACTCTGACTCCAGGAAAAGGCTTAGGAGTTCTTGTTTTACCCCAGCATAGGCCTTTAGCTATTCCTCCTGTGTTGAATGTGGTGGAAGATGTTTTGCAGAGGCTTCCCTGAACCCTGACTCTTTGCCTCCTGCTCCTGTTAAGCCTGATAGGTATTATAGGGTGCCCAAGCTCATAAATATTTGTTTAAGAGTCCTAGGGCGACCCAGAAACTATTTCCCAGGGGCCTAAGGGTGTAAAAGCTTCTGTGGTTAAAAATCCTGTCCCCACTGATAAAGAGGCTAGGGCTTTGGATAGGTGGGGAAAGAAAGTGTATACTTCTTCCACTCTAGCCATGAGAGCTTTGAATTGTCAGTTTCACATGTTAAAATATCAGAATTACCTTCTTTCACAATTGAAATCTAAGGTGGATGCTTTGGCGGAAGGTATTGAGTGTAAAGAGTTGCTGGATTTGGTTCATGTGTCGGAACAAGTGGGTAAGCATTCTTTGCAATGTGGTTTTGATGCTGTACAGGCCTCCTCGAGGGTGGCTGCTACCAGCTCTGTTCTTCGCAGGCATGCCTGGTTGAAGGATCAGAATTTAGCTGAGCATGTTAAGACAAGGATTTTGGATGCTCCTTTACAGTCTGATGTGTTGTTTGGTTCGCCTGTGGAAGCTGTTTTAAAGAAAATGGAGGACAAAGCTAAGTCTATGCAAACTGTTAAAGATTTTGTGCAGGTGCAGCCACCGAAGTTTAGTAGAAATTGGCCTGCTAAGGGGTGGACATATCCTGCTTATGATTCTCAGTCTAGGGGTAGGTCTAGACGTGGTAGGGGCAGGGCTCAAAGTTCTTTTAGGCCTAGAACAGGAGTTCACCTGCTCAGACTTCTGGTGAGGGCAGGGGTCAGTCCTTTCGTAAACAGACCCAATGACCTGTTTCTTCAGCTGCCAGCAGATTCACGTCTGGCAGCTCCTTTGGGGAAGACTGTCTCTTTTCAAAGAAAATTGGGATTTAATTACTCAAGACAAATGGGTGTTGGATATCATTCACCACGGTTACAGATTTTATTTCCATACAATGCCCCTTTCAAAGGCATGCCAGACGTTCCTCCTCTACAAAGAAAAGAGGCTCACAAGCAAGTTTTACAGTTACTTCACATAGGGGCCATTCAGCCAGTCCCTGTGTCAGAGAGGGGCCTAGGATTTTATTCTCGCCTGTTCCTTGTACCAAAGAAGGGGAACACGTGGAGACCAATTTTGGATTTATCTCTCCTCAACACGTTTTGGACATTCCCAAGTTCAAGATGTTGACGTTACAACAGCTTTTACCTCTGCTGGGCAAAGATCACTGGATGGTAACTTTAGATCTCAAGGAAGCTTACCTTCATGTGCCTATAAGGCTAAGTTGCAGAAAGTATCTGCGGTTTCGAGCTGGGAATTCTCATTATCAGTTCTCTGCATTGCCCTTTGGCTTATCTACTGCCCAGAGTATTCACAAAGGTCCTAGCTCCAGTGATAGCTTACTTCAGGCATCAAGGAATTCAAATCTATCCTTACTTGGTCGACTGCCTGATTCTGGCCCAAGAAAAGGAGGACCTTCTACAGCATCTGGAATATGTTATAGCAGTGCTAAGATGCCTAGGGTATTCTGTGAGCGAAATAAAGTCCAGTCTAGTACCCTCTCAAGACATGTGCTTTCTGGGTGTAAGACTGAATACAGCAGCCCAGATGGCCTTTTAACCCCGGACAAACAAAAGAGTCTGTCACTTTACTTCCATCAACTATCTCATCAGTCCGTGCTGACTGCAAGGACAGTCCTTCAAGCATTAGGGTTCATGGCATCTTGTATTCTGGTGCTTCCCAATGCCAAACTGCATATGAGGAAGCTACAATGGTATCTCAAAATGTATGGACACAGCACTGCCAGGATTTGGACACTGTCATTCAAATAATACCTTGCATTCAAAAGGAATTTTTGTGGTGGGCTCAGGAATGTCACCTAAACAAGGGACTCTCTGTGACCCGGCCAGAGGCAAGTCAGATTCTAACGACAGATGCCTCGGACATTGCTTGGGGAGCTCATCTAAATGGAAAGTGGATACAAGACAAGTGGCCTGCCAGACTACAGCATCTACATATCAACATGAAGGAGATGTTAGCAGTCCAGTTTGCATTAATGGCTTTCAAGGAGTTACTTCTTCCAGGGCAGGTGTTGATTCTAACAGACAACACAACTGTCATGTGGTACATCAACAAGCAAGGGGAACACATTCTTATCCTCTATGCAGGCAAGCAATGATTTTATGGGAGACTGCGTTAAGCTTGCAACTAACTCTTCAGGCAAGGTTTCTGCCAGGAGCACAGAACTCCTTAGCAGATGTGTTAAGCAGACAAATCATGGATCCCCACAGTGGAAACTGGATCTTCATGTATTTCAGAAACTGACAGTGTCATGGGGAACTCCAGACATAGATCTGTTCGCTTCTCCACTAAACCACCAGCTGCCAAAGTATTGCACAAAGGGGTTTCATCACACAGCTTGGAAAGTGGATGCTCTGTCTTTCAGTTGGAAAAACCTTCATGTGTATGCCTTTCCACCTCTACCTCTTCTTCCAAAGGTACTATTAAAGGTCAGACAAGACAGGCCAAGGATGATTTTGATAGCTCCAGATTGGCCTCGGCAACACTGGTACCCACTACTACGGAGTCTGGTAAAGAAGCCTCCATGGCCTTTACCTCTGATTCCTCATCTGTTATCTCAGCAGGACGGTCATCTGCTCAATGTCAAGCTTCACTCTCTTCATCTAACAGCCTGGCATATTCTGTGTTGAAACACAGCAGGTCTCAACTTCCTCAACAAGTGTTAAATGTGATTATGGAAGCTAGAAGACCTAGTACAAGGAGAGTGTACGCAGAAAAATGGAAGAGATTTTTATTTTGGAGTACAGCAAAGAATTTGGAGATTTCAGAGCCTAATTTGAGTGTGGCTCTTCAATATCTTACTGAATTATTGGACAAAGGTTTGTCCTTCTCTTCCATAAAGATTCATGCTGCAGCAATTTCAGCTCACTATGATTGTGACCCACCTTTGTTTTCGCATCCTTTGTTCAAGCAGTTTCTTAGAGGGCAAAGAATATAAGACCCCACGTAGAGCTCCTACTCCTGCTTGGGATCTCAATTTTGTGTTGGAAAAACTTACTCTACAACCTTTTGAGCCTGCAGCTACTGCTGAATTGAAATATTTGTCATGGAAGACTGCTTTTCTGTTGGCTATTACTTCTGCAAGAAGGGTGTCTGAGTTGCAGGCCCTTATGGCAGTAGAGCCCTTTTGATTTTCCATAAGGATAGGGTATCATTACGTACTAATCCTTCTTTTATGCCTAAGGTGGTTTCTAGTGTGGCTTTAAACCAAACTATTCATTTGCCTACGTTTTTTGCAGATCCTCAAAATAAAGGGGAAAGGATTTTGCACACTTTAGATGTACACAGGCAATTGCGTTATTATTTAAGCAGGACTAAGGATTTTAGGCAGTCTCAGCAGTTGTTTGTTTCTTTTGCTTTGAGTTCTCAGGGCAAGCCTGTGTCAAAACAAACTATTTCTAGGTGGATTGGCTTTTGCATTGCATTTTGTTACTCCCATCATGGCAAGGAGATTCCAGCTGGGATTAGGCCTCATTCCACTAGGGCTACTGCCACTTCAACAGCATTTCTAAGGGGGGTGGCAACTAAGGATATTCTGGAAGCAGCTACTTGGAGTTCAGTGCATACTTTCTCTAGACATTATCACCTTCCTATCTACTCTAAGTCTAGGGCTGGTTTTGCCACAGCTGTTTTACAAGGCATGTTGTCAGCTCCTACTGCTTTATAATTTGCCAGCCTCCCTTACCTCTGCTTTGGGATTCTACCCAATAGTCAGGACTGCAGCAATGGAAGACGAAGAACATAGTACAGTTTTGTACCTACCATAAATGTAGATGTTCGGATTCCATTGCTGCAGTCCAATTTACCCTCCCTCCTTCCCCTCTGTATTTAGGGGTGGTTGTGTAGGTGAGTTTACATGCTTATATTTTTGTATATATATGGTTGTATATATTGTGCATGTTTTTGGTGCAGGTTGTTTTGGGACTTGTCTTTTTAGGGTCTTCTGACATCTGGGGCAAGAAAAGACTGAGGATATGGCGTCGGTCATGCGCATTAGTACCCTGACGTACTGACGTCAGTCTAATGCGCCCTGACCGACGTCAGCCTTATACTCTGGTATTCGGGCCGACTGGACGCGGACTATACCCAATAGTCAGGACTGCAGCAATGGAATCCTCGAACATCTACATTTATGGTAGGTACAAAACTGTACTTTACGCCCACTCCATGCCTAAAGCTGCGCAGAACAGACTGCGAGGTCCTTCACTTGGAGATTACCCTTTTTACTTCCTCAACACAAGCCACTAGCCATCCCAGCTGTGTTGGACATTGTAGATGTGTTTTCGGAGTCTAGTCTTACCCCTGACTCCTTACCTCCAGCTCCTGTTAAGCCTGACTGATATTACAAGGTTCCTGACTCTCATAAATTCCTTTTTAAAAACCCTGCTGCAGACCCAGAAACTATTTCTCAGGGTCCCAAAGGAGTTGAGGCTTCCGCTGCAAAAAAACCCTACCCCCTCTGACAGAGATTCAAGGGCACTGGATAGATGGGGAAAAAAGGTTTACACATCTGCTACCTTGGCTATAAGGGCCTTAAACTGTCAGTTTCATATGCTCAAATATCAGCAACATCTCATGGCATTGCTTAAACAGAAAATATTGTTAAACTCTGAATGTGCAGAAAACAAGGAAATGCAGGATTTATTGCATGCAGCTGAACATGTTGGAAAGCATACTTTGCAGTGTGGTTTTGATTCTTTAGGGGCCTCCTGCAGGGCCGCAGTTACAGGTTCTGTAATTAGGAGGCATGCTTGGTTAAAGGAACAAAATCTGCCTGATCGTTAAAGTTAAATTATTAGATGCACCTTTACAGCATAATGCTTTGTTTGGTGTTAAGGCAGAGGAGGTGTTAAAGAAAATGGAGGACAAAGCTAAATATATGCAAACGGTCAAAGATTTTTTACAAGTACAGCCACCTAGGTTTAGTAGACACTGGCCAACAAAGAGTTGGTCCTTTCCTGTGTCAGACAGACCTCAAAGGGGCAGAGCCAGATGCCCTAGAGGCAGATCACAGGCACAAGGTTCATACCGGTCAAAGCAATGGGGGGCTTCTACCTCCAAAGTTGGAAAATACAAATCACAACCATACAGGAAACGGTCCCAATGACTTCCCCCTGCCTGCACCAAGCACTTATCTCCTGGCAGCACCCTTATGGGGAAAATTAGCATTTTTTCTCAAAATTGGCACATTATAACCCAGGCCAAGTGGGTCCTTAATATCGTGTCACAAGGCTGCAAGTTCCATTTCCATACCCTGCCAAAGGGAAACGGCTGGCCAGATCTGCCAAAAAATCAATGGGCAGAGGCACAAAAACAAGTCTCATCCGTCATGGACATGGGGGCCATTCAGTACCAGAGCAAGAGCAGGGACAAGGATTTTACTCAAAACTGTTCTTGGTGCCCAGAAAGGACAAGGCCTGGAGGCCAATACTGGACCTATCTATTTTGAACACATTCCTGGATGTACCAAAATTCAAGATGTTGACCTTGCAACAGCTTCTGCCCATGTTGGGCAAGAATGCCTGGCTTGTGACTTGAGACCTAAAAGAGGCATACCTGCATGTCCCAGTCAGACAAATATGCAGAAGATACCTCAGATTCAAGGCTGGCTCACTGCATTACCAATTCTCTGCACTGCCCTTTGGCTTATCTACTGCGCCCAGGGTCTTTACAAAGTGCCTGGCACCAGTAATTGCATTCTGCAGACATACAGGAATACAAATATATCCTTACTTGGACGACTGTCTAATTCAAGCAGAGAACAAGGACATTTTTCTACAGCATCTGGCGTTTGTGAAAAGACTTCTAACATGCCCAGGGTACACAGTCAACGAAAACAAATCAAAACTAGTACCCTCTAATATTCCTGGGTGCAAGCTTAAATACAACTGCCCAGATGGCTTATCTCATGCCAGACAAACAAAGGCAACTGACTACCTATTTCAAAATGTTGGCAACAAAGGCCCAGTTATCTGCAAGAAAAATTCTGCAGGCTTCGGGCTTCATGGCATCCTGCATCCTACTAATTCCATATGCAAGACTGCATATGAGGAAACTTCAGTGGTACCTAAAAAGTGTTTGGAGTCAACATTGCCACAGCCGGGAAACCGTGATCACTCTCATTCCCTGCCTGCAACAAGAGTTTCGATGGTGGGCAAAGGCTTGTCACCAAAACAAGGGACAGCCATTCACATTACCCCCAGCCAGGTAGACGCTAACAACGGATGCATCAGATTATGCCTGGGGGGCCCACATGGCTGGAAGATGCATTCAGGGCACATGGACCTCAAACCAAATGCATCTACATATCAATCAAAAAGAGATGTTAGCAGTTCAAAATGCCCCGACAGCCTTCAAGGACCTACATCATCCAGGACAACTACTGATAAAGACAGACAACACCACAGTCATTTGGTATATAAACAAGCAGGGGGGGGGGCACACATTCTTACCACCTTTGCAGACTAGCCATGACTTTGTGGGACACTGCATTGACTTACCAAGTACATCTGCAGGCACAATTCCTGCCAGGAAGGAAAAATACTCTGGCAGACGAACTAAGCAGAAACCTCATGGATCCCCACGAGTGGAAGCTGGATCCACAAGTCTTCATCATGATAGCAAGGAAATGGGGATGCTATTTGCCTCCCCTCACAACTACCAACTAAAAATATTCTGCACAAGGATTTATCACAGACAAGCATGGAAAGTGGACGCCCTATCAGTATATGCATTTCCTCCTCTGCCTCTCCTCCCCAAGGTAATCCTAAAGGTCAGACAGGCGAAGCCAAAGATGATACAGATTGCCCCAGACTGGCCCTGCCAGTACTGGTATCCCATACTAAGGAGCTTGTCTCAATGCCCTACTTGGACCTTGCCTCAAATACCTCATCTACTGTCCCAGGAAAACAGTCAGATCCTGCACAGCCAACTCAGAACTTTAAACCTGACAGCATGGTGAATAATGTAGTCATACAAAATGCACCTCTCAGGATGTCATTTTGGAAGCCAGAAGGCCTAGTACTAGAAAATCGTATGCTGGAAAATGGAAGAGATTCTGTGCTTGGAAAAGAGACATTGAGGAGCTCTCTGATCATGTAGCCCAAGCTGGTATGACCCTGGCCTTGAGTAGCATACTACCTTCACTTAGAATGATACCACAATACAAAGACAAAATGATCAATTTCAACAATTGGCTAAGCTTCTGGTGTCATTCTAAGGGGATCCGGTGTCTGCCTGGGATGACATAAGACAAGCTTCGCTGTTTCGCCAGAGATGGTTTGCACCTGTCACCCCTAGGCTTTCGAATACTGGCCAAGGCTCTTACCGTCCCCATAGTGCCTTTTTTAGGCAAGGCTCAAAGGACAAACCAACCACCGTAACCAGCACACGTAACCTAAAACTAAGGGTAATGCTACTCAGCGCCAGAAGTCTCAACCTCAAAATGCACGCACTCGAGGCACTCCTCAGTATGGAGAAAATCAATGTTTGTGCAGTGACGGCAACCTGGTACAAGGCTCCAGAGAGCATCCCAGCACTACCATGTTACAATTCATATCATACCTTCCGGCCTCCGTTACCGGATCGCAGTACAATACAAAGGGCGGAGGTGTATTCATATTCATCAAGGATACCCACATCTCCAGGTTAGTGGCGCAGCATGATGCCCCAGCGATCATCCATGCGCAGCTATCAGCAGGCAAAACCACATTTCAAGTCGTAGCCTGTTATAGATCGCCCATCATGTCCCAAGATGCTCACTCAGCATTCCTTGAGGCATTGGAAAATATAAAGGTCCTACCCAACACCATAATTTTGGGTGATTTCAACTACCCTGGTATAGACTGGGCGAGCTACCAAAGTTCTAACTCCTATGCCCAGCGGTTCATAGAATTTATAAATTCAAATGCCCTTGAACAACTGGTATGTTCTCCCACTAGAGGAGACAACATACTGGATTTAGTCAAATATGAGCGCCCATTGTACCACACCCGTTATCACTCCCTCTCTGGTCAGATCAGACCACAAACTGATAACCCTGGACATCCTCACCCCTCCACCTCCACCAGTCAAAGAAACCATCGTAAAAAACCTTTCCAAAGCAAACTTCAAACTACTTGCGTCAGAAGTGGAAAGCTTCACTATTCCCTTGCAGAAGGATAATGATATCCAGGATGCAGAATCGTACACCAAGGCACTTTATATACATCTTCAGGATTGCATGGACCGTGCTATCCCAAATAAAACCAAGACTCTTTCCTCATGCAAGAAGAAACCAGACTGGTGGACCCTGGCCATAAGCAAACTAAAAAATAAAAGGAGGAGACTTGTACAAAAAAAGGCCAAATCTCAAGTAGAAAAATCATCCCTGATCTGCCTTAATAAGAAATTGAGGGCCCTCATCAAGTCCAACTAAAGCCAATTTCGAAAAGAAAGTTGCCAAGGATAACCATAAGGCCTTCTATGGTTACGTCAAAAACCTAAATGGCAACGCTCAGGTCTGTTCTGAGCTAGTACAAAATGGAACAAAATACACTGACCCCACTGACATTGCCAACATCATGGCTGACAGGTCCAGTGCAAATCCCCCCCCCCCCCCACCACCACCACCTGCAGGGCCTATTTACTATTCCAGGGGATTGTGTAACTCCAATTTTTACTGATACGTTGGTTACTAAGGCTTTGTCTAAAGCTAAAAACACTGCCTCCATGGGACCAGATGGTGTCCCGGGCTGTGTCATATGCGAGCTCCAAAATGAATTAACCCCGCATCTGAATACCCTGTTTGGTCTCAGCCTCTCCACAGGATATGTGCCCATAGAGTGGTGCACAGCAACGGTGGTTCTGCTGCACAAGGGTGGGCCCACAACAGACCCTGGGAACTACTGACCAATAAGCCTGACCAGTCTGATCTGTAAGGCAATGGAGCGAATCATTATGGAACTCTTAAATGGAGAGATTGGGAACCTCCAAACACTTGACCCCACAAAGTTTGGCTTTGTCAAAGGCAGATCATGCCTCCTGAACCTGGTGGACTTCTTTGAGACAGTTACTCAGGCAATAGATAAAGGAAGGGAGGTACACACTGCTTACCTTGACCTTGCTAAAGCATTTGACACCATTCCCCATTCGGGTATTATTGATAAACTCACCAACCTGGGCATAAACCCTTGCGTCACAAGATGGATCGCAAAGTGGCTCTCAGACAGATCCCATAAAGTAAGAGTAGCGGGATCTATGTCCAAATCCAGACCAGTAATGAGCAGTGTGCCTCAGGGCTCTGTCTTGGGGCCCCTCCTGTTTGGCATATACTTAGAAGTACAGGCAAGCACTGAAGGGCTGTGGCTGACCAAGTTTGCAGATGACTGCAAACTGGGTACTATAATAGAGTCTCCGGCCGACATGGATATCCTCCAGAAGGGCCTTAATGAGACTGATGTATGGTGTCAAAGCCATGGTCTCAAGCTAAATGCTAAAAAATGCATAGTAATCCCCTTTGGAAAAAACAGAGTACCCGCGAACTACCACGTAGGGAGGTAACCCCCTGAAACTACCACATAGGGAGGTAACCCCCTGAAATCTGAAGAAGTAATAAGGGATCTAGGGACCCAAGTAGTTAGTCAGCTTTCCTTTGATAACCATGTTGCCAAGGTGGTTAGAAAATCCTATGTAACCCATCTGATCACGAAAGCGTTCGCATCAAGATCTAAGGATGTAGTGGTGCCCTTCTACTCTTCCTTCATCAGACCCATTATTGAGTACAATACACCAATTGGAATGTACCTGGCCAGGGATCTCCAGCAGCTGGAGAGACCACAGAGGTACCTCGCTAAGAGGATTACTGGCCTCAAACAGTTGCCCTGTGCAGCACGATTGAAAAAAAAACTAAGGCTTTTCTCTGTTGCATACCACCTTCTCAGAGGCGATCTCTGTCTAACGTACAGAGCCATATCCAACCCAGAACTGTTGAACATGCTCCATCTTGGCAAAACCAAATCTACTCTAGCTACACGCTCTAGGGATATAAACCTCAGCACAACAATGAATAGAACATGCTAGAGGGATAGATGCCCTTCGCAAAGACTTCCCTTGCTATGGAACAAGGTCCCGATCTACATAAGACAGAGCCGCTCACTATTCCTCTTCAAGAGGAACCTTGACGAGTGGATGGGTAACAATGTTCACACCAGGGATCATACCAACAGCTGTACTAGATAGGGGCCAAGGGTACTAGCTGCTAGATCAAGGGCCTAGGGAACTAACCAAAGGGGCGGTGAATACTGCACAACATGGCTGGGCTAATGTATTCCTTCGGGCAGATAGCCCAGTACCTATCTATGAACCTATGGAACCAGGCACAAGGAACTGATACAGCTGTGCCAAATATTCCTCAGATTTTGCAGTACTTAACTGAGATGCTGGACAAGGGTCTATCTTTTTCCTTTATTAAAATTCATGCCTCTGCCATATCGGCTCATTACAATGTAGAGCCACCAATCTTTTCTCATCCCTTATTAAAGCAGTACCTCAGAGGAGCCAGAAATTTAAGACCTCCAAGGAGATCACCAATGCCTGCATGGGACCTCAACTATGTCTTGGAAAAACTCACCCTGCCTCCTTTTGAGCCAGCTGCTACTGCTGATATAAAGTTTTTATCTTGGAAAACGGCTCTGCTCCTAGCAGTAACTACCGCAAGGCTAGATGTTCTTCATCTCACATTGCTGCAGTCCTTACACTTGGGTAGTCCGCTGTCCACGGTCGGCCCGAATATCAAAGTATAAGGCTGACGTCGGTCAGGGCGCATTTAACTGACGTCAGGACGTCAGGGTACAAATGCGCATGACCGGCGTCATATCCTCAGTCTTTTTTGCCGCATGGTCCGATGCAGAAGCAGCATTGCAAGTGCCGGTTGGCGTTCTGAGATTTTTCGATTTAGAAGTTTCAGACCGAGTTCAAAGTTGGCTAAGTACCCCGTTGGGGAATATTTTAGTTTTTTCTTGCCTCAGTCATTTACCGGATGTCAGAAAAAGTTAATAATTGCGTTTCTTGTGGGAAACAGATACCGCATAGAGATTATCATACTTTGTGTATTCCTTGCTTAGGGCCTGAGCACGACGTTGTTGGCTGTCGCTCTTGTGCTAGATTTAATAAACGCACTATAAAGAGAAGGTTGGATTGTGCAAGGTTAGTCTTTGGGAAGCGGTGCAATTATAAAATGCCGTCGGATGCTCCGACGCCCGCTTCCTCGAAGAAGCGCAAGGACAAGGCAGTTAAGCCTAGGCTGGAAGAACCGTCTGTACCGGACGCCGGTTCTTTAGAGGTATCGGTGGAGCCGGTGGCTCCACCGGAGATTTCTTTGTGTTCCCAGAGTGAGACCTTATTATTGCAAGATGTGGCCTCTCAGGAGGCAAGTCAGGCTGAGGGGGCTTCTCAAGTTACTATACTCCCCTCCCTTCCTAAGGTGGCTAGGCCCTCCCCTTCTGTTTCTAAGGCTTCTCCCAGGGGCAGGCCAGGTTTAGCTTCAGTTGGTGTTACCTCTAGCTCTTCAGGTACTATGCCCAAGAAGCATATGCTTAAAATGGCAGAAGATTTGATTACTTTGATTAGGGGTTCTATGCCCCCTCCTGCTAAGAGACCTAGGGTGGAGCCTGAGCTGGGGGGTTTTGAGCAAGCTTCAGATGTTTCAGAGTCTTCGGCTGAAGACTTGCAGGAGTACTCTCCTTATTCTGATTCTGATGTGGATGATTCTACTCCTTCTGCTACTCCTCCTGAGGATTTTTCTTTTTCAGAAACTCTTCATTCCATGAGGGAGCATTTTAAGTGGGAGGGTCAGGACTTCTCTGATTCCAGGAAACGGCTTAGGGAATTTCTGTTTATACCCCAGCATAGGCCTTTGGCTATACCTCCTGTTTTGGATGTAGTGCAAGATGTTTTTACAGAGGCTTCTCTTAATCCTGATTCTTTGCCTCCTGCTCCTGTCAAGCCGGATAGGTATTACAGGGTGCCTGAAGTTCACAAGTATCTTTTTAAGAGTCCTAGGGCAGACCCAGAAACTGTTAGCCAGGGGCCTAAGGGTGTTAAGGCTTCTGTTGTTAAGAATCCGGTTCCTACAGACAAGGAGGCTAGGGCCTTGGATAGATGGGGAAAGAAAGTTTATACTTCTTCCACTCTTGCTATGAGGGCTCTGAATTGCCAGTTTCACATGTTGAAATACCAAAACTATCTCCTTTCACAATTGAAGTCTAAGGTTGATGCTCTGGCAGTAGGCATTGATTGTAAAGGGTTGCAAGATTTAGTACATGTTTCTGAACAGGTGGGTAAGCATTCTTTGCAATGTGGTTTTGATGCTGT
Organism: Protopterus annectens; assembly: GCF_019279795.1. Taxonomy (NCBI): domain Eukaryota; kingdom Metazoa; phylum Chordata; order Ceratodontiformes; family Protopteridae; genus Protopterus; species Protopterus annectens. The sequence goes on from NC_056731.1 coordinate 324,386,641, forward strand.
ACAGGCCTCGTCTAGGGTGGCTGCCACTGGGACTGTTCTTCGCAGGCACGCCTGGCTGAGGGATCAGAATTTGTCTGAACATGTTAAAACGAGGATTTTAGATGCTCCTTTACAATCTGACGTGTTGTTTGGTCCTCCTGTTGAGACAGTCTTAAAGAAAATGGAAGACAAGGCTAAGTCTATGCAGACTGTTAAAGATTTTTTGCAGGTCCAGCCTCCAAAGTTTAGTAGAAATTGGCCTACTAAGGGGTGGACGTATCCTTCTTATGATTCCCAGTCTAGGGGTAGATCTAGACGTGGTAAGGGCAGAGCTCAGGGCTCTTTCAGGCCTAGAACAGGGAGTTCTCCTGCACAGGCTTCGGTGAGGGCAGGGGTCAGTCCTTTCGTAAGCAGACCCAATGACCTACCTTTTCAGCTGCCAGAGCCTGCTCGTCTGGCAGCACCTTTGGGAGGAAGGTTGGCACTTTTCAAAGAAAATTGGAATTTAATTACCCAGGACAGATGGGTATTGGATATCATACACCACGGCTACAGGTTTTATTTCCATACCTTGCCTCCTTTCAAAGGCATGCCAGACGTTCCTCCTCAACAAAGAATAGAGGCTCACAAACAGGTTTCTCTGTTGCTCCAACTAGGGGCCATACAGCCGGTCCCTCTGCCAGAAGTGGGCCTAGGATTTTATTCTCGCCTGTTCCTAGTACCAAAGAAGGGGAACACGTGGAGACCAATTTTGGATTTATCTATCCTCAACACTTATCTGGACATTCCCAAGTTCAAAATGTTGACGTTGCAGCAGCTTTTACCTCTGCTGGGCAAAGATCATTGGATGGTAACTTTGGATCTCAAGGAGGCTTACCTTCATGTTCCTATCAGACTCAGTTGCAGCAAGTATCTGCGTTTTCGAGCTGGGACTTCTCACTATCAGTTCTCTGCATTGCCCTTTGGCTTATCTACTGCGCCCAGAGTGTTCACGAAAGTTCTGGCTCCAGTGATAGCTTTCTTCAGACTAAAAGGAATACAGATCTATCCTTATTTGGACGACTGCCTAATTCTGGCTCAAGGGAAGGAAGAGCTTCTTCATCATTTGGAATATGTGATAGCAGTGCTAAGATGCCTAGGGTATTCTGTGAACGAAATAAAGTCCAGTCTAGTACCCTCTCCAGACATGTGCTTTCTGGGTGTGAGACTGAATACAGCAGCCCAGATGGCCTTTTAACCCCGGACAAACAAAAGAGTCTATCCCTTTACTTCCATCAACTATCTCATCAGTCCGGGCTGACTGCAAGGACAGTCCTTCAAGCCTTAGGGTTCATGGCATCTTGTATTCTGGTGCTTCCCAATGCCAAACTGCATATGAGGAAGCTACAATGGTATCTCAAAATGTATGGACACAGCACTGCCAGGATCTGGACACTGTCATTCAAATAATACCTTGCATTCAGAAGGAATTTTTGTGGTGGGCTCAGGAATGTTACCTAAACAAGGGACTCTCTGTGACCCGGCCAGAGGCAAGTCAGATTTTAACGACAGATGCCTCAGACAAAGCTTGGGGAGCTCATCTAAATGGAAAGTGGATACAAAACAAGTGGCCTGTCAGACTACAACATCTACATATCAACATGAAGGAGATGTTAGCAGTCCAGTTTGCATTAATAGCTTTCAAGGAATTCCTTCTTCCAGGACAGGTGTTGATTCTAACAGACAACACAACTGTCATGTGGTACATCAACAAGCAAGGGCGAACGCATTCTTATCCTCTATGCAGGCAAGCAATGATTTTGTGGGAGACTGCTCTCAGTTTACAGCTCAATCTTCAGGCAAGGTTTCTGCCAGGAGCACAGAACTCCTTAGCAGATGTGTTGGGCAGACGAATTATGGATCCCCACGAGTGGAAATTGGATCCTCATGTATTTCAGAAATTGACAGTGTCATGGGGAACTCCAGACATAGATCTGTTCGCTTCTCCACTAAACCATCAGCTGCCAAAGTTTTGCACAAAAGGTTTCATCCCACAGCTTGGAAAGTGGACGCTCTTTCTTTCAATTGGAGCAATCTTCATGTGTATGCCTTTCCTCCTCTGCCTCTCCTCCCAAAGGTACTTCTAAAGGTCAGACAGGACAAGCCAAGGATGATTTTAATAGCTCCAGATTGGCCTCGACAGCACTGGTACCCATTACTGAGAAGTCTGGTACGGAAGCCTCCATGGCCTTTGCCTTCGATTCCACACCTGTTGTCACAGGAGAACAGCCATTTGCTGAATGTCAAACTTCACTCTCTTCACCTAACGGCCTGGCATATTCTGTTTTTGGGCCTCCAATTCCTCAACAAGTTTTGAATGTGATTTTGGAAGCTAGAAGGCCTAGTACAAGGAAAGTGTACGCTGATAAATGGAAGAGATTTTTATTTTGGAGTGCAGCAAAAGATTTTGATGTTTCTGAGCCTAATTTGTGTGTGGCTCTTCAATATCTTACTGAGTTACTAGACAAAGGTTTGTCTTTCTCTTCTATTAATGTTCATGCTGCAGCAATTTCTGCTCACTATGATTGCGACCCGCCATTGTTTTCTCATCCTTTGTTCAAGCAATTTCTTAGAGGGGCAAAGAATATAAGACCCCCACGAAGAGCTCCTACTCCTGCTTGGGATCTCAATTTTGTGTTGGAGAATCTCACTCTACAACCTTTTGAGCCTACAGCTACTGCTGAGTTGAAATATTTATCATGGAAGACTGCTTTTTTGTTGGCCATTACCTCTGCAAGAAGGGTTTCTGAATTACAGGCCCTTATGGCAGTTGAGCCTTTCTTGATTTTCCATAAGGATAGGGTATCATTACGTACTAATCCTTCCTTTATGCCTAAGGTGGTTTCTAGTGTGGCTTTAAACCAGACTATTCATTTGCCTACTTTTTATGCAAATCCCCAAAATAAGGGGGAAAAGATTTTGCACACTTTGGATGTACACAGGCAGTTGCGTTATTATTTGGACAGAACTAAAGGGTTCAGGCAGTCTCAGCAGTTGTTTGTTTCTTTTGCTTTGAGTTCTCAGGGCAAGCCTGTGTCAAAACAAACTATTTCTAAGTGGATTGGGTTTTGCATTGCTTTCTGTTATTCCCATCATGGCAAGGAGGTTCCAGCTGGGATTAGGCCTCATTCCACTAGGGCTACTGCCACTTCAACAGCTTTTTGAGGGAGTGGCAACCAAGGATATTTTGGAGGCAGCTACTTGGAGTTCTGTGCATACTTTCTCTAGGCATTATCACCTGCCACTTTACTCTGAGTCCAGGGCTGGTTTTGCCACTGCGGTTTTTCAGGGCATTTTTGCAGCTCCTGCTTCCTTATAGTTAGCCATCCTCCCTTACCTCTGCTTTGGGATTCTACCCAAGTGTAAGGACTGCAGCAATGTGAGATGAAGAACATAGTACAGTTTTGTACCTACCATAAATGTAGATGTTCGAAGATCCACATTGCTGCAGTCCAATTACCTCCCTCCTTCCCTCTGTAGTTGGAGGTGGTTGTGTGGGTTGGGTTGTACATATTGTGTATATTATATATATTGTACATATAGTTAGTGCAAGGGTGGTTGGTTATTTGTTTGCTGTCTTTTGGTTTTGACCTTTATTTTTAAGGTCTTCTGACATCTGGGGCAAGAAAAGACTGAGGATATGACGCCGGTCATGCGCATTTGTACCCTGACGTCCTGACGTCAGTTAAATGCGCCCTGACCGACGTCAGCCTTATACTTTGATATTCGGGCCGACCGTGGACAGCGGACTACCCAAGTGTAAGGACTGCAGCAATGTGGATCTTCGAACATCTACATTTATGGTAGGTACAAAACTGTACTTTTCAGAGCTACAGGCACTCATGGCTGTGGATCCTTTTATCATTTTTTATCCAGACAGGGTCTCTGAGGACAAAACCAACATTCATGCCTAAGGTGGTGTCCACTGTGGCTCTCAACCAAACTATTCACCTGCCAACTTTTTATCCAAATCCACAGAACAAGGGGGAGAGAATTCTGCATTCTTTGGCCATACACAGACAGCTGCGCTTGTACTTGCAAAGAATAATCCACGACCTTGAAGAAAGGAACCGGAACTCTGCTAAAGTCCAAAAGGCTGTATTTTTATTTCTGAAGTATTCCAAAAGTCACAGATAAAATCACACAAGCGCTTTCGCTCAGGCAATCCTGAGCTTTCTCAAGTGAAAGTTTCACTTGACAAAGCTCAGGATTGCCTGAGCGAAAGCGCTTGTGTGATTTTATCTGTGACTTTTGGAATACTTCAGAAATAAAAATACAGCCTTTTGGACTTTAGCAGAGTTCCGGTTCCTTTCTTCAAGGTCGTGGATTATTCTTTGCTTGTCTTTGTTTTTTTGTGCATTACTTCACTTGCGCTTGTACTTGGACAGAACCAAAGTTTTCAGAAAGACAGAGCAATTACTAGTGACATATGCTGCAGTATCACAAGGAAAGGCTATTTCAAAGTGGATAGGCCACTGCATTCGTTTCTGCTATGTACACCATGGCAAGCCAGTACCTTAAGGGCATTAGGCCACACTCAACCAGAGCTGCAGCCACTTCAGCAGCCTTTCTCAGGGGAGTACCAACCAAGGACATTTTGGAGGCTGCTACTTGGAGTTCACTGCACACCTTTACAAAGCACTATCATATGCCACTCTACTCAAAATCCAGAGCAGGCTTTGTCACTGCAGTTCTGCAGGGCCTTATAACCGCTCCTAATGCTGTTTAGCTCCAGCCTCAGCTTTGGAACTCTACCCAAATGTAATGACTGCAGCAGTGAAACACAAAGAACATAGTACAGTTTTGTACACTTACCATAAATGTAGATGTTCGAGTGTATTCACTGTTGCAGTCCAGGTTACCCACCCACCATCCCCCTTTTCTTCTGATGGAACCTATCTTTCCTTCTCTGATTTATACAACCTATGTGGTGTATTTGTTTGTAGATGAAGGTAAATTCTATATTGGTGCATGTAATTTTACATATATAAATTTTGGCAACCCTTTTAGGGGGCACCTGACATCTGGGGCAAGAAAAACTAAAGAAAATGGCGTCGGCTGCTTCTTTTATACCCCTGACGACCTAACATCAGGGAAGGGGTGGCAGCAGCCGATGCAGGACCCAAGACTTTGGAATTCAGGCCGACTGAGGGCAACCTGCCAGCAGGATTACCCAACTGCAACAGTGAATACACTCGAACATCTACATTTATGGTAAGTGTACACAACTGTACTTTTTTAAATCCTCCAGCAATGTAGGGAAATCCACCAATGAATGATCCAAGGTCCATTAAAACAGAACGTTATTACCACCAAAAAATAAAATAAAGTAGAGCATGACAGCAGGTTTAGCGCTTTCGTCCTAACAAAACATTTGGATTTCTTCAGAACCTGCCATCTTTTAGCTCTCATCCATTTTTATACCCTTTGGTTAATAAGAGTTAATCATTTCATGGTCTGTTGTTTCTTGAAGGTATGTTAAACAATGTGCATTAACTGCATAAATGAATTCATATAAAAATGCAATATATGTGAATTATGTATATGTGATCAAATGATATTTTGCAAAACACTTCGTTAGTGTGTAATAAAAACTCCTAAAAACACAAACAGTGCATTACAATAAAACTTGCAAGTAAATAATTAAAACTCCTGGTGTTACCAGGCGGTCTCCCAAGAACTAAGCAGGCCCAACCGTACTTAACTTCCAAAGTCAGCCCTCTGAGTGGTGTGCTTGAAGTACACTGTTTGAAAATGTATTCTTAAGTTAAACATTCATGTTAAAAATCTAAAACTTTTCAAACAATCTTTAAGAATCTAAAAAAAAAAAAAAAAAAAAAAAAAAATTATTTTTTTTTATAAAAGTTACATCGTTATTGGAAATATTTAAACAAGCACTTCATGAATATATATATTTTTTTTACAAGTGTTTGAACCATTTTCGGTAAGGCACTTAATATAACATTCCAAACAGTACTCATAAATCCAAAGCTTTCATTTTTAACACAGGCATAATAAAGGTATGCTCATTTTATCCTACAAAAGTGGTGGTGTTGCATCTTAAATGCAACTCCAATTATTTCCTTTTCAGATCTAATTCCCACACAGCATTCCTATTTTGCTTGTCAACTGTGTCCAAAATCCCAAACTTAAAACCTCTGTACTTGCCACAATTTAATGTGTGCCTGTAAAGTGCATTGTTTTGATTTTAATGTGTTTAAGTGCTCATAAGTTCTCTTTTGAAAGGCTGTTTCTGTTTTTGCAATGTAGTAACTATCACATTGGGTACATATTCCAATGCACACTACCCCTGATGTGTTAACAATTTCCATCCCTCAATCTCGAAATCCTGTCCAGTGATGTTAAATATAACTGATTCTATTCTAAAATATAAGGGCAGATATTACACATCCCACACTTTCTGGTGCCTGTGTTAAGATCATCGGAACCACACTTTGCTGGGTGCTCAAACCAAAATTTTAAATTGTGAACTTTTTTGTTCACACATAATGGCTCGTCTCCTACTATATTATATATCTCATCATAAATTCTGGACATAGCCCAATTTCTAGTTTTAATGCTCCTTGTTTCATTTGAATAAGGCCCGTAAGGGATGATCATAGCATTTAAATATGCATAGTTTTTCGACTGAAATTTCCTTACAAAGTTTTTGAATGGTGCTTATGTTCCTAGCAGGGGTTTGTATCTAGTACCCCATCCCTCCTTAACTTCCAAAATCACTTTGTTTAGTAAATCTGTTAGGGTATCTTCTTTCTCTAAATACTTCCAACAATTTAACAACCTCTACCTCAAAAAATCCAATATCTGAGCACATTACAGAGGCTCTCACTAACTGTCCTTAAAATATTCTTGTTAGTCTGTTCAGGATGGCAGCTGTAAAAATCTAAATAACTGTTTAAAAATGTCTCCTTCCTGTGAATTTTAGATTCACATTTTTGTAGTAAGGTTCTTACTTGCTTACTAGGAGTTAACAGATCAGCAAAACCTTATCTGTTGGGATCTGCTTCTCTACCCCTCAAAGGACCTTGAGTTTCATAGATGTGTACTAGGCTAACAACCAGTAGGGACTTTTTAAGCCTAGCCATGCATCCCAAATCTTTGACATGTTTTGGTATCTTTGAGAAGTGTAAGCAGGGGATTGGGAGAGGAAACTTTTGTAGGCAGGGGCCTGGAAGATGAACTGTTTACTGGCTTTGGGTCAGTTAGAAACATAGGTCCCAAACCAGAGATGAATTTTCTGTTCCCCATCCAGTTGTTCAAGTTGTACTTTGGCTGATTTATGGAGAAACTTTGCTTCACATGGATAGGGAGCCTGTTCCAAAGAAAGGGTAGTCACTTAGGTACATACCCGTCTCTCCAGCAGGTTCTGTTTGTCACAGGCAAGTCTTTAGAACAGGTGATTCTGGTGCTTTTTGTTTTGTAGATATGCAGGAGGTCCATGAGAATGGGGTCCAACTATGTCTTGTATGCCAGGCATAGATCTCCCCTCAAAAGCCTGTAGGAGACAGAATATAGGGATAGGGCTTTGAGGCAATCTGCATAGGACATGTTACTTACGTCCTGTATTCTTTTAGTGAGGAACCTCTGTGGAAGTTACAATTAGGCACATACCAAAGGGGGAACTGTACTCGATCTGATGAATGTGGAGTATAGTGGAACAGTGACTTACTCGGTCCTAGATGCCATACTTTTGTTTATAAGTTGCTCATCATAAAATTATTTCCTCTCTACTGTGGACTCATGATGGTCAAAGGCTAGAATAGTATCCGTCTCCCCAAGTCCCTGACTACTGGGATGACTTCCCAAAGGATACTGTTGTGCATTTCATTTTACTTCATGACTCTGACACTAGGTATTTGTCTGCCAACCTTTCCTGGAGAACATTAGTGTTGATGGGGGAATTCTGACTGTTGCTAATTTGCAATAGTCTGCACATTTGGTTAGTCAGAGGCCCTTGACATTGGTCTCGACTTCAGAGAAGTCAGTGCCAAAAAGAAGCAGCCCTAGGACAGATCCCTGAGGGACTTTGCTTGTGACTTCCTTCTTTGTAACGATGGACTCCCCAATTCTAACTTCCTTGGTCATGTCCGTGAACTAGCTGGCTATCCACCAGGTGAAATATGGTTTTATACCTAACCTATTGAGTTTATCACAATGCCTGAGTGTGGGGGGGTTGTCAAATGCCTTGGCTAGGTCTGTGTAGGGAGTGTGAGCAGATGTTCTTCATCTCACATTGCTGCAGTCATAACCTGTGGGGTAGTCCGCTGTCCTCGGTCGGCCCGAATACCAAAGTATTAGGCTGGTGTCGGTCATGGGCGCTCAGATCTGACGTCAGTGCGTGCCGGTATTAAAGCGCATGACCGACGTCATATCCTCAGTCTTTTTTGCCGCATGGTCCGAAGCAGAAGCAGCGTTTGCAAGTGCCGTTCGGCGTTCTGAAATTTTCGTATTTCGAGTTTCAGACCGAAACCAAGTTGGGCTAAGTACCCGTTGGGGAATATTTTTGTTTTTTCTTGCCTCAGTTAATTCCGGATGTCAGAAAAAGTGAATAATTGTATTTCTTGTGGGAAACAAATACCGCATAGGGATTACCACTCTCTCTGTATTCCTTGTTTGGGGCCTGAGCACGACGTAGTCGGGTGTCGCTTTTGTGCTAGGTTTAATAAGCGCACCATTAAACGTAGGTTAGATTGCGCTAGGCTTGTCTTTGGGAAGCGGTGTAATTACAATATGCCGTCGGATCCTCCGACGCCCGCTTCTGCTAAGCGCAAGGATAAGTCGTTAAGGTCCAAGCAGGATGAGTCGTCCGTTCCGGACGCCGGTTCTTTAGAAACTACGCTGGAATCTGTAGATCCAGCCGAGGTTTCAGCTGAGTCTCAGGGGGAGACATTAATTTTGCAAGATGTGGCCTCACAGGAGTCAGGTCAGGCTGAAGGGGCCTCTCAGGTTGCTGTTCTCCCTTCTTTGCCTAAGGTGGTTAAGCCTTCTCCTTCAGTCTCTAAGGTACCTTCTAAGGGCAGGCCTGGTTTGCCCTCCTCAGGTGTCAGTCCTAGTTCTGCAGGCTCTGTGCCTAAAAAACACATGCTTAAAATGGCAGAAGATTTAATTTCCTTAACTCATTACAGCCGAGTGACATCTACAGGCGTTTCTGCAGTTACCTCCTACTGCTCCTCTAGGCGTCAAATATTGCCTGTTCATATTTGCATTAACAATTCCAAAACCATGCTACACACAAGGTGTCAGAATATTTTATCTTGGAGCATATATGATGGCAAACACAATTGTATTGTTATATGACCTCTGTCTATAAGTATTTGTTAGAACTGTAAAGTGATAACGTCATTTTTTAAAGGCTGAAGCCACACCCACTGGGAGTTAAAAGTACACACTCAAAAGAGCTCCATTGGAGGGAATGAGTTAATCAGGGGTTCTATGCCCCCTCCAGATAAGAGGCCTAGGGTGGAGCCAGAAGTGGAAAGTTTGGAACAGGCTTCAGATTACTCAGAGTCTTCGGCTGAAGACACTCAGGATTTTCCTCCTTATTCAGATTCGGACGCAGAGGATTCCAGTCCTTCTGCTTCTCCTCCAGAGGATTTTTCCTTCTCAGAAACCTTGCATTCTATGAGGGAGCATTTTAAATGGGAAGGTCAGGATTTCTGATTCGAAAGAGGCTTAGGGAATTTTGTTTTACCTCAACATCGGCCCTTAGCTATACCTCCTGTTTTGGATGTTGTTCAGGATGTTTTCTCTGAGGCTTCCCTTAATCCAGACTCTTTGCCTCCTGCCAGTTAAACCTGATAGGTATTACAGGGTGCCTGAGGCTCATAAATATCTGTATAAGAGCCCAAGGGCTGACCCAGAAACTATTAGTCAGGGACCTAAGGGTGTCAGGGCTTCTGTTGTAAAGAATCCAGTTCCTATAGATAAAGAATCTAGAGCTTTGGATAGGTGGGGTAAAAAAGTGTACACCTCTTCCACTCTAGCAATGAGGGCTTTGAATTGCCAGTTTCATATGTTAAAGTACCAGAATTTTCTCCTTATTCAATTAAAATCTAAGGTAGATGCTTTGGCAGAGGGCATAGAGTGTAAGGAATTACAGGAGTTGGTTCATGCCTCTGATCAGGTGGGTAAGCATTCCTTGCAGTGTGGTTTCGATGCTTTACAGGCTTCTTCCAGGGTGGCTGCCACTGGATCAGTTATTCGCAGGCACGCCTGGCTTAAGGATCAGAGTTTGTCAGAGCATATTAAAGCTAGAATTTTGGATGCTCCTTTACAGTCTGAAGTTTTGTTTGGTCCTCCTGTGGAGTCTGTCTTAAAGAAAATGGAAGACAAGGCTAAGTCTATGCAGACTGTTAAAGATTTTTGCAGGTGCAGCCCCTAAGTTTAGCAGAAATTGGCCTACTAAGGGATGGGCTTACCCTTCTTCTGATTTACAGTCTAGGGGCAGATCTAGACGTGGTAGGGGCAGAGCTCAGGGTTCTTTCAGGCCTAGAATGTGGAGTTCCCCTGCACCATCTACAAGTGAGGGCAGGGGCCAGTCCTTTCGTAAACAGGCCCAATGACCTGCATCTTCAGCTGCCAGATCCCTCCTGTCTGGCAGCTCCTTTGGGAGGAAAGTTAGCACTTTTCAAGCAAAACTGGCTTTTAGTCACCCAGGACAAATGGGTATTGGACATTATAAACAGAGGCTACAAGTTTTATTTCCACACATTGCCTCCTTTCAAAGGCATGCCAGACGTTCCTCCTCAGCAAAGAGTAGAGGCTCACAAACAGATTTCTTTACTTCTTCAAATGGGGGCTATACAGCAGATCCCTATGCCAGAAGTGGGCCTAGGATTTTATTCTCGCCTGTTTCTTGTACCAAAGAAAGGAAACACTTTGAGACCAATTTTGGATTTATCTATCCTCAACACATACCTGGACATTCCAAAATTCAAAATGTTGACGTTGCAACAACTTCTGCCTCTGTTGGGCAAAGACCACTGGATGGTAACTCTGGATCTTAAAGAGGCTTATCTTCATGTTCCTATCAGACCCAGTTGCAGGAGATTCCTGCGTTTTCGGGCTGGGACTTTACATTATCAGTTCTCTGCATTGCCCTTTGGCTTATCTACTGCGCCCAGGGTGTTCACAAAGGTTCTGGCCCCGGTGATAGCCTTCTTAAGGTTAAGAGGAATACAAATTTATCCTTATTTGGACGATTGCTGAATTCTTGCTCAAGACGAAAACAAGCTTCTTCACCATCTACAGTATGTTATGGCAATGTTAAGGTGCCTAGGGTATTCTGTGAACGAAACAAAGTCCAGTCTAGTACCCTCTCAGGAAATGTGCTTTCTGGGTGTGAGACTGAATACAGCTTCCCAGATGGCTTTTTTGACCCCGGACAAGCAAAGAAACCTTACACTTTACTTCCAGCAATTGTCTCTACGGTCCAGGCTGACTGCAAGGACAGTCCTACAAGCCTTGGGGTTCATGGCATCTTGTATTCTGGTGCTTCCCAATGCCAAACTGCATATGAGGAAGCTACAATGGTATCTCAAAAATGTATGGACACAACACTGCCACGATCTGGACACTGTCATTCAAATAATACCTTGCATTCAAAAGGAATTTTGTGGTGGGCTCAGGAATGTCACCTAAACAAGGGACTCTCTGTGACCCGACCAGAGGCGAGTCAGATCTTAACGACAGATGCCTCGGACAAGGCTTGGGGAGCACACCTCAATGGAAAGTGGGTTCAAGACACGTGGCCTGCCAGACTTCAACATTTACATATCAACTTGAAGGAGATGTTAGCAGTCCAATTTGCATTGATGGCTTTCAAGGATTTACTTCACGCGGGACAAGTGTTGATTCAAACAGACAACACAACTGTCATGTGGTACATCAACAAGCAAGGGGGAACCCATTCGTACCTTCTTTGCAGACAAGCTATGATTCTGTGGGAGACTGCTCTCAGTATGCACCTCACTCTTCAGGCAAGGTTTCTGCCAGGAGCACAGAACTCCTTAGCAGATGTTTTGAGCAGACAGATGGTGGATCCCCACGAGTGGAAGTTGGATCCTCATGTATTTCGACAGTTGACAGTGATATGGGGGACTCCAGACATAGATCTGTTCGCTTCTCCACTAAATTTGTTTGATCCCACAGCTTGGAAAGTGGATGCTCTATCATTCAGTTGGAGCAATCTTCACATCTCTGCCTCTCCTTTCCAAGGTGCTCTTGAAGGTCAGACAAGACAAGCCCTCCATGATTCTAATAGCTCCAGATTGGCCTCGACAGCACTGGTACCCTCTGCTGAGGAGTTTAGTACGGGAGCCTCCTTGGCCTTTGCCTTCAATTCCACACCTTTTGTCCCAGGCGGGCAATCATTTCCTCAATGTCAGGATTCAGTCCCTGCATCTAACAGCCTGGCATATTCTGTTCTAGAACCTGGAGGGTCGAAGCTTCCTCAACAAGTTTTGAATGTTATTTTGGAGGCCAGAAGGCACAAGTTTTGAATGTTATTTTGGAGGCCAGAAGGCCTAGTACAAGGAAAGTTTATGCTGATAAATGGAGGAGATTTTTTATTTGGAGCACAGCAAGGAGTTTTGATGTTTCCAGGCCTAATTTGAGTGTTTCTCTTCAATATCTTACAGAATTTTTAGACAAAGGTTTGTCTTTCTCCTCTGTAAAAGTTCATGCTGCAGCCATTTCTGCTCACTATGACTGTGACCCACCATTATTCTCTCATCCTTTGTTTAAACAATTCCTTAGAGGGACAAAGAACATAAGACCCCCACGTAGAGCTCCTACTCCTTCCTGGGATCTCAATTTTGTGTTGGAAAAACTTACTTTACCTCCTTTTGAACCTGCAGCTACGTCTGAGTTAAAGTTTTGTCTTGGAAGACTGCTTTTTTGTTGGCCATTACGTCTGCTAGAAGGGTTTCTGAATTACAGGCTCTCATGGCAGTTGAGCCCTTCCTGATTTTTCATAAGGATAGGGTATCTCTGCGTACTAACCCTAGTTTTATGCCTAAAGTGGTTTCAAATGTGGCCCTGAACCAATCTATTCATTTGCCTACTTTTTATGCTGATCCCCAAAATAAAGGGGAGAAAATTTTGCAGACTTTGGATATTCACAGGCAGTTGCGTTATTATTTGAGCAGGACTAAAAGTTTCAGACAGTCTCAACAGTTATTTGTTTCTTTTGCTTTGAGCTCTCAGGGGAAACCTGTTTCTAAACAAACTATTTCTAAGTGGATTGGTCATTGTATTGCCTTTTGTTATTCTCATCATGGTAAGGAGATTCCGGCTGGAATCAGACCTCATTCCACTAGGGCTACTGCCACTTCTACTGCTTTTTTGAGGGGAGTAGCTACCAAAGATATTTTGGAAGCAGCTACTTGGAGTTCAGTGCACACTTTTTCTAAACATTACCATCTCCCTCTTTATTCCAAATCTAGGGCTGGGTTTGCCACTGCAGTCTTGCAGGGCTTATTAGCAGCCCCCAATGCTTTATGATTTGGCCAACCTCCCTTTACTTTTGCTTTGGGATTTTACCCACAGGTTATGACTGCAGCAATGTGAGATGAAGAACATAGTACAGTTTTGTACCTACCATAAATGTAGATGTTCGAAGATCCACATTGCTGCAGTCCAATTTTCCCTCCCTCCTTCCCCTCTGTAGTTTGGAGTGGTTGTTTGTTTAGGTTGTAGATATTGTTTGTACATGGGTTTTGGAGGTTTTTTCTATTTTAGGCTGTGGCCTTTCTTTTTGGGCCTTCTGACATCTGGGGCAAGAAAAGACTTGAGGATATGACGTCGGTCATGCGCTTTAATACCGGGACGCACTGATGTCAGATCTGAGCGCCCATGACCGACGCCAGCCTAATACTTTGGTATTCGGGCCGACCGAGGACAGCGGACTACCCCACAGGTTATGACTGCAGCAATGTGGATCTTCGAACATCTACATTTATGGTAGGTACAAAACTGTACTTTTTGCCCTCATCCATTGCTTTTTTGACCTTCTCAAGGAGGGTCTACCAGGTTGAGTTGGTATGACCTGACTTGATGAAACCACAGTGGGTTGGGTCCAGTGTCTCGATGTTTCCTTTGTCATTATTAATTATTTCCATGATAATTCTTTCCATGGATTTGCATATGAGACTAGTGAGACTTATGGGTCTGTAGATGGTCCACCTTTGTACAGAAGGATGACTGTTACTGCTGTTTATTTGTGAGGCAAGAAACCTGTTTGGAGACTATGGTTAAGTAGTGATTCCAGATGGCCTGGTAGGTTATGTTTCATGATATTTAGAAGGCATCCTAGGATACTGTCTGGGCCCATCAATGTGGCTGCCAGCAGAGAAGAAACTTAATCTGAAAGAGTTAAATAGAAAAGGTTAAGAAAACACTGACTGAAGAATCCTGAAGCTGTTCAGCCAAAAAGCGGTTCAAATGTGCTCAGAGGTGATTAAAATAAATGGAACTTTGAAGGAGTGTAGCAACTCAAATAACAAAAGGCTATTAAAATGAAAGAAGCTTTAAACAGCTATTCAGATGGGTTCATAGGTAAGTTACTAGTTCAGCTGCCCTTGCAGACCATTTTAAGCCTAGCCAGTTTCCCCCCTTTTTTTGTGTGATAGAAATAACCTGTCCCATTTGGTTATAGATTGGCCTTGCCCTTCCCGTGATTTATTATAAATTACCTCTAATGAGAATAACTGGGAACATACTATAGATAATTTGAGGGGACCCATGCATGGGAAAAATCATTTAGCTGCTTCTGTCCTTTAGTAGCACAGTGGTCAGTCCTGGGTAAATTTTCTTTTTCTCATCCATAGGTCTAAATTGCACTTGGAAGTGGACAGGTATGAACTTTGTTTTATGCGGATGGGGTGTCTGTTCCAGAGCAGTGATATTCTCTGTGAGATATACCGGTTCCTCCAAACCATTCTTTTGATGTTGCAGAACAAGTTTAGATCCCTAGACCCAAGTATTTCTTATGCCATTTGACTTGCAGATGTGCTGTCAGTCCATCAGTAAGTCAGAGGATACCTTTAATGCCAGACACTGGTCACCTCTTAGCAAGCCTGTAGGATACCGAGCATAGTCACAGGTCTTTGAGTCAGTCCATAAAGAACATGTTTTTTAGACCTTGTGTCTTTTTAGATGAACTGATAAAACTGAAAAAAATCCAAGCCTGAAATGAAGGAAAGGCTGGCTGAGTAAGAGACTGCTCAAGAACTGTTTCAAAAAATGTTAGAGTTAGAGGACAGCTCATACTAAAAAAACTGAGATTTTCTGCTGTACCAGAGAAGCTGGAAGGAACAGAATGTGTTACTTTTATGAAAGCACAGGTAAGTAACTGGGTTGGTATTCTGCAGCAGGATAAGTTAATTGAAAGGGCACATGGTTTGTATACTCCAAACCTGACCATGAGAAAGCAGCTAAGACCGGTATAAGTAAAGGTGCAGTCATACCAGCAGAAAGAGTTGATCCCAACAAAACTGTGGCAGAAGGGGTAAAATATCAAAATATGGAGACAGAAGAGTGTGGAAAATGGATGTTCTTCGTGTTTCACTGTTGCAGTCATTACATTTCGGTAATCTGCTGGCAGGTTGCCCTCAGTCGGCCTGAATTCCAAAGTCTTGAGTCCTGCGTCGGTTGCTGTCTTCTCTTCCATGACGTCAGGTCGTCAGGGGTATAAAACATGCAGCCGATGCCATTTTCTTTAGTCTTCCTTGCCGTGCGGTGCTTGAAGCAAAAGCATTTCGGAAGTGCCGGTCGGCCGACTGCTGAAATATTCGAGTTTGAGTTTCAGAACCGAAGTCTTCACTAAAGCCAAGTACCCCGTTGGGGAAACTTTTTTCTTGCTTTTTAACAATATCAGAAAAAGTTAATAATTGTATTACTTGTGGAAAGCAAATAACCTCAAGGATTTCCATTTATACTGTATTCCTTGCCTAGGCCCTGATCACAACGTTCCTGCTTTAACCAACACACTATTAAGCATTGGTATATTTTTGCATCAAGTATTTTGGAAACAGATTTAACTACCCAGAAAAGTCATCTGATAGTAATCTGACTACCGGAGTACATAAAAAACGCAAAGAAAAGGACAGAGAAAGGCAATCGAGATCCAAAACCGACGACGAAGCTTCTCCTAAGCCAGTCGCCGGTTCGCCGGTACTCAGTGAGGTGCTTTTGCAGCCCCTGATACCCACTGCCTTTGAGTCGCAGGCCTGTAACGACACCCATGTGGAGTCCGGCATGCCGCAAGATACTCAAGGTATTGGACCGACGGATACATCTCCCTCGGATGGGTCCGGAGCCACTGAGCAGGCACCGGCTTCTGAGGGTGTATTCAGACCTCAACATTTCTATATCAAACCGATGAAAGCTGCAAAACCAAAGACAAAAGCAACTTCTAAAACTAAAAAAAATGTATGAGCCACATGCACAGGCCTCTATGCTTAAAAAAACAGATCAAAATGGCTTATTAAAAGACCTTATTACCTTGATCAGGGGTACCCATCCCCCTCCTGATAAGAGGCCTAGGCAAGACACTGATTATGAATCTTCAGATCAGGTTTCTATTTCTTCTGATTCCTTTTCTGATCAGGAATTATCTATACCTCCCTATGAGGATTCTGATGCTGAGGAATTTTTCCATCTGCATCTCCTGAGGATTATTCATTTGGAGAAACCTTGCATACTTTGAGGGAGCATTTTCACTGGAAGAGTCAAGACTTCTCAGAATCAAAAAAGAGGCTCAGGGATTTCCTTCTTCCTCAGCACAGCCCTGTAGCCATTCCTCCTGTTTTAGACTTTGTGGATGATGTGCTTTCGGAGTCGAGCTTGACCCCTGACTCCTTACCTACGGCTCCCAGTAAGCCTGACATATATTACAGGGTCCATGACTCACATAAGGCTTTATTTAGAAACCCTGCTGTTGATCCTGAAACTATTTCACAGGGTCCAAAGGGAGTTAAGGCCTCAACAGCAAAAAAAATCCTACCCCCTCTGACAGAGATTCAAGGGCACTGGACAGATGGGGGAAAAAGGCTTATACATCTGCAACCTTGGCAATCAGGGCCTTAAACTGTCAATTTCATATGCGTAAGTACCAAGATCATGTTATGGGATTGCTGAAACAGAAAATGATGTTGATTTCAAAATGTGCAGAAAATAAAGAATTGCAGGACTTAGTGCATGCAGCTGAACAAGTTGGAAAGCATACTTTGCAATTTGGTTTTGATTCCTTAGAGGCCTCCTGCAGGGCTGCAGTTACTGGATCTGTGATTAGGAGGCATGCCTGGTTAAAGGAACAGAATTTGCCTGATCCTGTTAAAGCTAAATTGCTAGATGCACCTTTACAGCATGAGTCTCTGTTTGATATCAAGGCAGAAGAGGTTTTAAAGAAAATGGAAGATGAAGCTAAGTCTATGCACACTGTTAAAGACTTCTTACAAGTGCAGCCACCAAGATTCAGTAGACACTGGCCTATAAAAAACTGGTCCTTTCCTGTGTCAGACAGAGCTCAAAGGGGCAAGTCCAGATGCCCTAAGGGTTCCAGATAGCAGGCGCAAGATTCATACAGGTCAAAGCAATGGGGCGCTTCCACCTCCAAATCTGGAGGAGATAAAGCGCAAACCTACAGAAAGCAATCCCGATGACTTCCCTCTGCCTACACCAAGCACTTATCTTTTGACAGCACCCATAGGGGGAAAATTAGCACCTTTTACTCAAAATTGGCAGTTAATAACCCAGGGCAAGTGGGTACTAAACATCGTATCACTGGGATACAGATTTCATTTCCACATGCTGCCCATGGCAAATGGCTGGCCAGATCTGCCAAAAAATCAATGGGCAGAGGCACAGAAACAGGTTACGTCCCTCATGGATATGGGGGCCATTCAGACAGTACCAGAACAGGAAAAAGGACAAGGTATTTACTCGACTGTTCTTGGTACCCAGAAAGGAGGAGGCCTGGTGGCCAGTACTGGATTTATTTAATTTTAAACACATACCTGGACATTCCAAAATTCAAAATGCTGACTTTGCAGCAGCTTCTGCCCATGCTGGGCAAGAATGCTTGGCTGGTGACTAGACCTAAAAGAGGCATGCCTGCATGTCCCAATAAGACAGTCGTGCAGAAGATACCTCAGATTCAAGGCTAGCTTAATGCATTACCAGATGTCCTTCATGGATGCATCTGCAGTCATAACAACTGGGTTGTCCTGTCGTCAGGCAGCCCTTCAGTCGGCCGGATTCCAAAGTCCGGGTCCGGCTTCGGCTGATGTCGCACTTCACCCGACGTCATCTCTGTTGGACTTCGGGTATAAAGGCATCAGCCGACGCCATTTTGCTCAGTCTTTCTTGCCGCGTGGCGCCCGAAGCAGAAGCTGTTCGCAAGTGCCGGTCGGTCGGATCCAGAGATTACTTCTACCGAATACTACTTCGAAGACTTCTAAAGCTAAGTACCCCGTTGGGGACTCTTTCTTGCCTCAGCCGATGTCAGAAAAAGTTAATAATTGTTTAACCTGTGGGAAACAAATACCTCATAAAGATTTCCACTCTTATTGTCTGCCTTGTTTAGGCCCAGCCCACGACGTAGCAGCCTGTTCGGCCTGTGCTTCTTTCAACCGACGACGCTTAGGCGTCGGTCGGAGTTTGCTGAACAGTTTTTCGGTTCTGATTTTGCGTACATTATGCCGCCGGATCCTCCGACTACCCAATCTGCCAAAACGCAAAGATAAAGACCGACACTCGCGGTCCGCGGTTTCGGCTGAAACCATAGTTAAGCAAACCGCGAGTGTCTCGGTTTCGGCCGAAACCGAGAAAACTGATCAAAGTACAGCTGAATCTATCTCTACAACTGAGGCCCCTGCTACCATTCTTGAATCGGCCTCAGAAATTCTACCCACTACGGTGGTTGCCACTGACTTATCAGACACCATTCCCTTGGATGTCTCTACCCCAGCACGTGGTGCTGCTAGGCCTCCAGCAGCCATGTCCATTAAGGCCTTCGCCAGGGCTAAAGCAGCCAAGACTACAAAAACAGTGCCTGTTAAACCCCCTTCAACCAGGCCCTCCTCTAGTTCTCAAATGCTTACTCTGGCAGAAGATTTAATTTCATTAATTAGAGGATCTCAATCTCACCCAGACAGGGCCTCTCAGCCCCCAGAGAAGAGACCTAGGGCAGAGCCCCCTGAGCCAGTGTCATCTGATGATTCAGCCGATGAATCAGACATAACTGACCAGCCAGAGGCTCCTTTCTCTAATTTTGAAGACTCTGATGCTGAAGAATCCATTCCAGCTGCTTCCCCACCAGAAGAATTTTCCTTTGGGAAACCTTACATGCCATGCGAGAGCAGTTCCAATGGCAGCAACAGGATTTTTCAGACTCCAGAAAAAGACTTAGGACTTTCCTGCACCTTCCACAACACAGGCCCTTAGCTATACCTCCTGTTCTCTCTGTGGTGGATGATGCTTTCAATGATGTCTGCTCCGCTCCAGATTCTTTACCTCCAGCCCCTGCCAAACCAGACAGATTTTACAGGGTGCCAGACACTCATCACCACCTTTACAAGGCCCCTCTTGCAGACCCGAAACTATATCCCAGGGTCCCAAGGCAGTAGCGACCATAGCTAAAAACCCTATTCCTTCTGAAAGGGAAGCAAGGTCATTAGACAGATGGGGCAAAAAGGTATACACTTCAGCTACTCTCTCAGCTAGAGCTTTAAACTGTCAGTTTCACATGATACAATACCAAGAGTTTATGCTTGATCAGTTAACTAAAAAGCTAATCACTGATGAATCTCTTGATAAGAAATATGTATTAGAAATGGTAAATAACATACAACAGGTTAGTAACCATTCCTTAAAATGTGGCTATGATGCACTGGAGGCTTCATTTAGATCAGCCATGACTGGCACAGTGATAAGAAGGCATGCATGGCTAAAGGAGCAAGCTTTACCGGATCATGTTAAAGCAAAGTTACTAGATGCTCCTATGGATAAGACAAGTTTGTTTGGTACACCTGCCCAGCAGGTTATGAAGAAAATGGAAGAAAAGGCAAAATCCGTTCAAGCGGTTAAAGATTTCTTGCAGGTTCAACCCCAAGGTTTAGCAGGAACTGGCCTGCCAAAAATTGGTCCTTTCCTGACTCCACAAGATCTCAAAGGGGCAGAAACAGACGTTCCAGAGGCAGAATCCAATCCAGAGGAGGTGCCTACAGAGGACGACAGTGGCAAGGTAACAACAGAGGCACAGACACAACCACTGCCACTACATCAACACAACCACAGTGACTTAATCCTAAATCCGCCTACCAGGGAACAAATAGCAGCTCCTCTAGGCGGAAAGTTAACCTTATTTTCAAAAAACTGGCACTATATAACAAAAGACAAGTGGATTTTACAAACCATAGATCAAGGATACCGGTTCCACTTCCACACTTTACCAATCAAAAGAGGAATGCCAAATCTACCTCCAAATCAAAAACCAGAGGCTCTACAACAGATAATGCAGTTAGCAAACATGAGAGCTGTGGAAAAGTGCCAACTGCAGAGCAAGGAAAGGGTTCTACTCAAGACTATTCTTAGTTCCAAGAAAGGAAAAAGTTGGAGACCAATTCTCGACCTGTCCGCCTTAAATACATACATCATTGTCCCAAAATTCAAAATGCTGACCCTACAGCAACTTCTTCCCATGCTGGGCAAGGAGTGTTGGCTGGTAACTCTAGATCTCAAGGAGGCATACCTGCACGTCCCCATTCGACCAATCTGCAGAAGATACCTCAGATTTCTTGCAGGATCAGAGCACTATCAATTCTCAGCATTGCCCTTTGGCTTATCTACTGCCCAGAGTATTCACAAAATGCCTGGCATCAGTAATTGCCCATTGCAGACTACAGGGAATACAAATTTACCCATACCTGGACGACTGCCTGCTACAAGGGGACAACAAAAGCAAGCTGACAACAGATTTACAAAGGGTCATCTACTTGCTACAAGCACTGGGATACACAGTCAATCTACAAAAGTCAAGGCTGATACCATCCCAAACAAGGACATTCTTGGGCGCGGAATTGGACACAGTAAAACAAATGGCATTCCTAACTGCAGAAAAACAAAAAGAACTCCCTCTTTACTTCTTGGCACTAACAAAGCTGAACAAGTTAACAGCAAGAAAAGTACTGCAGGCCTTGGGCTTCATGGCATCATGCACAACTCCTTGTGGGAACAGCACCAACTGGTAAATTTGAAGAAGTAAGATATCCAGGTGTCAAACCAAAGTGCAGAAATAAAGTTTTATTTTTCAGCTCCACCAGTAAAAAGCATTAAAAGCATCATGCATAATCCTGGTCCCACTTGCCAGACTACATATGAGAAAACTACAGTGGTACCTAAAGAATTTATGGTCCCAACACAGTCACAGCCTAGAAACAGAAATCCCACTAATTCCATGCTTAAAACAGGAGTTCCTATGGTGGGCTCAGGCATGCCAGACAAACCCAGGCCTACCCTTTCGCAGATGTCAAGCAAGCCAGACCATCACAACAGACGCTTCAGACCTAGGATGGGGGGCCCACATGCTGGACAAATGCGTGCAAGGATTGTGGACACAGGATCAACTTCACCTGCACATCAACCTAAAAGAAATGCTGGCAGTAAAACTGGCAATCCAAAGGTTCAGACCATTTCTCAGAGGGCCAGTTGATAAGGACAGACAACACCACAGTCATGTGGTACATCAACAAGCAGGGAGGCACTCATTCATACCCCCTATGCAGAATGACTTTGGAGCTGTGGAACCTGGCACTCAGCTACAACATCCAGTTACAGGCAATGTTTGTACCGGGAAAAGAAAATATTCTAGCAGACATATTAAGCAGAACCACATCGGATGCCCACGAATGGAAACTGCACCGGACATTTTCAAGACCATCTCAAAGAAATGGGGAATGCCTCAGATAGACCTATTTGCATCACCTCTCAATCACCAGCTCAAAAATTCTGCACAAGGACATTACACCCACTGGCATGGAAAGTGGATTCGCTCTCCTTCAGCTGGAAAGGCCTGACAGCATATGCATTCCCACCTCTTCCCTTGATACACAAAGTATTACTAAAAATCAAGGAAGAACGTCCAAGGATAATCCTGATAGCTCCAAACTGGCCAAGACAACACTGGTACCCACTGCTGAGGAGCATGTCTCAGAACAATATGTGGCCAATACCCTGATGCCTTTGATGCTAACTCAGAACAACTACAGCATCATACATCCAAACCTAAAAACGTTGCAACTGACTGCATGGAACATCACATAGCAACAGCTAACCCAGAACTTTCTCAAAGAGTTAAAGACATTATTCTTGAAGCACGCAGACCTTCAACAAGAAGGAACTATGCTGGAAAATGGAAAAGGTTTGTCATTTGGAGTACTGAAAGAGGAAAAGATGTGTCAAACATAGATATGCCTAACATTCTAGAGTATCTGGCGAACTTCTTCATTCAGGCTTGTCCTACTCCTCCATCAAGATACATGCATCAGCTATTTCAGCAGAATACAGCTTTGATCCACCTGTTTTTCGCACCCTTTGCTCAGGCAGTTCCTCAGAGGAATCAAGAATGTAAAACCTCCAAGGAAACCACCTTTGCCAGCTTGGGACTTAAACTTTGTGCTAGAAAAGTTGACACTATCACCCTTTGAACCAGCAGCAACAGCAGACCTACAACACCTGTCATGGAAAACTGCTTTCCTACTGGCAATTACTTCAGCAAGGAGGGTTTCAGAGCTACAGGCCTTAATGGCAGTGCAACCCTTCCTAATCTTCCACCAAGATAGTGTCCATGAGGACTAATCCTACATTTATGCCTAAGGTGGTATCCAGAGTGTCTTTAAACCAGGCAATCCACCTACCTACCTTCTTTCCCAACCCACAAAACAGAGGGAAAGAATACTGCATACCTTGGATGTACATAGACAGCTACGCTACTACTTGGACAGAACAAAAATAGCAGAAAGACTGACCAACTTTTGTAGCCTATGCAACAGGAAGGGAAGGAAAAGCTATTTCCAAACAGACAATCTCCAAATGGATAGGAAATTGCATACGATTCTGTTACTCCTTCCATGGAAAACCAATTCCACAGAACATAAGACCTCATTCTACAAGGGCAACAGCCACTACCACAGCCTTCTTACGAGGAGTGGCAACCAAAGACATTATTGAGGCGGCTACTTGGACCTCCGTGCATACATTTGCCAAGCATTATAACTTACCTCTATATTCCAGATCCCGAGCAGGGTTTGCCACTGCTGTACTGCAAGGGATCCTAAACACACCATAATCTAGTTTTATCCTCCTCCCCTAGTTGGCTATGGTATTCTACCCAGTTGTTATGACTGCAGATGCATCCATGAAGGACATAGTACAGTTTTGTACCTACCATAAATGTAGATGTCCGAGCTGGATAGCATCTGCAGTCAGGATTACCCTCCCTCCTTCCCCTCTGTGGTACTCCTAGGGTATTTTACCCTCCTAATAGCTAGCTGGTGGGGGGGGGGGAGTCTTTTATGGTGTATTTGTTTGTATATATGTACATACATGCTTATTTTTGTGTTCACCTCTATCTTTTTGGAAACATTGGCATCTATCCAAATTTTAACCTCCAAGAGGGCTACTGGCATCTGGGGCAAGAAACACTGAGCAAAATGGCGTCGGCTGATGCCTTTATACCCGAAGTCCAACAGAGATGACGTCGGGTGAAGTGCGACATCAGCCGGACCCGGACTTTGGAATCCGGCCGACTGAAGGGCTGCCTGACGACAGGACAACCCAGTTGTTATGACTGCAGATGCTATCCAGTTCGGACATCTACATTTATGGTAGGTACAAAACTGTACTTTCTCTGCACTGCCCTTGCGCTTATCTACTGCGCCCAGGGTCTTTACAAAGTGCCTGGCACCAGTAATTGCATTTTGCAGATAAAAAAGTATACAAATATATCCTTACTTGGACGACTGTCTTATTCAAGCAGAGAACAAGGACACTCTTCTTCGACACCTGGCGTTTGTGAAAAGGCTTCTAACATGCCTAGGGTACACAATAAACGAAAAGAAATTGCAACTGGTACCCTCTCAAAAGATAACATTCCTGGGTGCAAGCTTGAATACAACTGCAGAGATGGCTTACCTCACGCCAGA